>NW_027467782.1:68956769-68983739 GCF_004210375.1 Tachypleus tridentatus | reverse complement strand
CACTGGTGTTTTAAAACTTCACCCATTAAGTCACTCTTGTTGATAGTCTCAAGTCCTGACTGTCACTGGTGTTTTAAAACTTCACCCATTAAGTCACTCTTGTTGATAGTCTCAAGTGCTGACTGTCACTGGTGTTTTAAAAGTCTTCACCCATGGTGTTTTAAGTCACTCTTGTTGATAGTCTCAAGTCCTGACTGTCACTGGTGTTTTAAAACTTCACCCATTAAGTCACTCTTGTTGATAGTCTCAAGTCCTGACTGTCACTGGTGTTTTAAACTTCACTTTAAGTCACTCTTGTTGATAGTCTCAAGTGCTGACTGTCACTGGTGTTTTAAAACTTCACCCATTAAGTCACTCTTGTTGATAGTCTCAAGTCCTGACTGTCACTGGTGTTTTAAAACTTCACCCATTAAGTCACTCTTGTTGATAGTCTCAAGTCCTGACTGTCACTGGTGTTTTAAAACTTCACCCATTAAGTCACTCTTGTTGATAGTCTCAAGTCCTGACTGTCACTGGTGTTTTAAAACTTCACCCATTAAGTCACTCTTGTTGATAGTCTCAAGTCCTGACTGTCACTGGTGTTTTAAAACTTCACCCATTAAGTCACTCTTGTTGATAGTCTCAAGTCCTGACTGTCACTGGTGTTTTAAAACTTCACCCATTAAGTCACTCTTGTTGATAGTCTCAAGTCCTGACTGTCACTGGTGTTTTAAAACACTGGTGTTTTAAAACTTCACCCATCAAGTCACTCTTGTTGATAGTCTCAAGTCCTGACTGTCACTGGTGTTTTAAAACTTCACCCATAGTCTCAAGTCACTCACTTGTTGATAGTCTCAAGTCCTGACTGTCACTGGTGTTTTAAAACTTCACCCATTCACTCTTGTTAGTCTCAAGTGCTGACTGTCACTGGTGTTGATAGTCTCAAGTCCTGACTGTCACTGGTGTTTTAAAAAACTTCACCCATTAAGTCACTCTTGTTGATAGTCTCAAGTCCTGACTGTTCACTGATTCACCCATTAAGTCACTCTCAAGTCCTGACTGTCACTGGTGTTTTAAAACTTCACCCATTAAGTCACTCTTGTTGATAGTCTCAAGTCCTGACTGTCACTGGTGTTTTAAAACTTCACCCATTAAGTCACTCTTGTTGATAGTCTCAAGTCCTGACTGTCACTGGTGTTTTAAAACTTCACACCATAGTCTCAAGTCACTCTTGTTGATAGTCTCAAGTCCTGACTGTCACTGGTGTTTTAAAACTTCACCCATTAAGTCACTCTTGTTGATAGTCTCAAGTCCTGACTGTCACTGGTGTTTTAAAACTTCACCCATTAAGTCACTCTTGTTGATAGTCTCAAGTCCTGACTGTCACTGGTGTTTTAAAACTTCACCCATTAAGTCACTCTTGTTGATAGTCTCAAGTGCTGACTGTCACTGGTGTTTTAAAACTTCACCCATTAAGTCACTCTTGTTGATAGTCTCAAGTCCTGACTGTCACTGGTGTTTTAAAACTTCACCCATTAAGTCACTCTTGTTGATAGTCTCAAGTCCTGACTGTCACTGGTGTTTTAAAACTTCACCCATTAAGTCACTCTTGTTGATAGTCTCAAGTCCTGACTGTCACTGGTGTTTTAAAACTTCACCCATTAAGTCACTCTTGTTGATAGTCTCAAGTCCTGACTGTCACTGGTGTTTTAAAACTTCACCCATTAAGTCACTCTTGTTGATAGTCTCAAGTCCTGACTGTCACTGGTGTTTTAAAACTTCACCCATTAAGTCACTGACTGTCACTGGTGTTTTAAAACTTCACCCATTAAGTCACTCTTGTTGATAGTCTCAAGTCCTGACTGTCACTGGTGTTTTAAAACTTCACCCATTAAGTCACTCTTGTTGATAGTCTCAAGTCCTGACTGTCACTGGTGTTTTAAAACTTCACCCATTAAGTCACTCTTGTTGATAGTCTCAAGTCCTGACTGTCACTGGTGTTTTAAAACTTCACCCATTAAGTCACTCTTGTTGATAGTCTCAAGTCCTGACTGTCACTGGTGTTTTAAAACTTCACCCATTAAGTCACTCTTGTTGATAGTCTCAAGTCCTGACTGTCACTGGTGTTTTAAAACTTCACCCATTAAGTCACTCTTGTTGATAGTCTCAAGTCCTGACTGTCACTGGTGTTTTAAAACTTCACCCATTAAGTCACTCTTGTTGATAGTCTCAAGTCCTGACTGTCACTGGTGTTTTAAAACTTCACCCATTAAGTCACTCTTGTTGATAGTCTCAAGTCCTGACTGTCACTGGTGTTTTAAAACTTCACCCATTAAGTCACTCTTGTTGATAGTCTCAAGTCCTGACTGTCACTGGTGTTTTAAAACTTCACCCATTAAGTCACTCTTGTTGATAGTCTCAAGTCCTGACTGTCACTGGTGTTTTAAAACTTCACCCATTAAGTCACTCTTGTTGATAGTCTCAAGTCCTGACTGTCACTGGTGTTTTAAAACTTCACCCATTAAGTCACTCTTGTTGATAGTCTCAAGTCCTGACTGTCACTGGTGTTTTAAAACTTCACCCATTAAGTCACTCTTGTTGATAGTCTCAAGTCCTGACTGTCACTGTTGTGTTTTAAAACTTCACCCATTAAGTCACTCTTGTTGATAGTCTCAAGTGCTGACTGTCACTGGTGTTTTAAAACTTCACCCATTAAGTCACTCTTGTTGATAGTCTCAAGTCCTGACTGTCACTGGTGTTTTAAAACTTCACCCATTAAGTCACTCTTGTTGATAGTCTCAAGTCCTGACTGTCACTGGTGTTTTAAAACTTCACCCATTAAGTCACTCTTGTTGATAGTCTCAAGTCCTGACTGTCACTGGTGTTTTGTCAAAACTTCACCCATTAAGTCACTCTTGTTGATAGTCTCAAGTCCTGACTGTCACTGGTGTTTTAAAACTTCACCCATTAAGTCACTCTTGTTGATAGTCTCAAGTCCTGACTGTCACTGGTGTTTTAAAACTTCACCCATTAAGTCACTCTTGTTGATAGTCTCAAGTCCTGACTGTCACTGGTGTTTTAAAACTTCACCCATTAAGTCACTCTTGTTGATAGTCTCAAGTCCTGACTGTCACTGGTGTTTTAAAACTTCACCCATTAAGTCACTTAAGTCACTCTTGTTGATAGTCTCAAGTCCTGACTGTCACTGGTGTTTTAAAACTTCACCCATTAAGTCACTCTTGTTGATAGTCTCAAGTCCTGACTGTCACTGGTGTTTTAAAACTTCACCCATTAAGTCACTCTTGTTGATAGTCTCAAGTCCTGACTGTCACTGGTGTTTTAAAACTTCACCCATTAAGTCACTCTTGTTGATAGTCTCAAGTCCTGACTGTCACTGGTGTTTTAAAACTTCACCCATTAAGTCACTCTTGTTGATAGTCTCAAGTCTCTGTCACTGGTGTTTTAAAACTTCACCCATTAAGTCACTCTTGTTGATAGTCTCAAGTCCTGACTGTCACTGGTGTTTTAAAACTTCACCCATCAAGTCACTGTTGATAGTCTAGTCTGAAGTCACTGTCACTGGTGTTTTAAAACTTCACCCATTAAGTCACTCTTGTTGATAGTCTCAAGTCCTGACTGTCACTGGTGTTTTAAAACTTCACCCATTAAGTCACTCTTGTTGATAGTCTCAAGTCCTGACTGTCACTGGTGTTTTAAAACTTCACCCATTAAGTCACTCTTGTTGATAGTCTCAAGTCCTGTCACTGTGTTTTAAAACTTCACCCATTAAGTCACTCTTGTTGATAGTCTCAAGTCTTGACTGTAGTCTCAAGTCACTGTTGATAGTCTCAAGTCTGACTGTCACTGGTGTTTTAAAACTTCACCCATTAAGTCACTCTTGTTGATAGTCTCAAGTCCTGACTGTCACTGGTGTTTTAAAACTTCACCCATTAAGTCACTCTTGTTGATAGTCTCAAGTCACTGACTGTCACTGGTGTTTTAAAACTTCACCCATTAAGTCACTCTTGTTGATAGTCTCAAGTCCTGACTGTCACTGGTGTTTTAAAACTTCACCCATTAAGTCACTGGTGTTGATAGTCTCAAGTCCTGACTGTCACTGGTGTTTTAAAACTCACCCATCTCACTCTTGTTGATAGTCTCAAGTCCTGACTGTCACTGGTGTTTTAAAACTTCACCCATTAAGTCACTCTTGTTGATAGTCTCAAGTCACTGACTGTCACTGGTGTTTTAAAACTTCACCCATTAAGTCACTCTTGTTGATAGTCTCAAGTCCTGACTGTCACTGGTGTTTTAAAACTTCACCCATTAAGTCACTCTTGTTGATAGTCTCAAGTCCTGACTGTCACTGGTGTTTTAAAACTTCACCCATTAAGTCACTCTTGTTGATAGTCTCAAGTCCTGACTGTCACTGGTGTTTTAAAACTTCACCCATTAAGTCACTCTTGTTGATAGTCTCAAGTCCTGACTGTCACTGGTGTTTTAAAACTTCACCCATTAAGTCACTCTTGTTGATAGTCTCAAGTCCTGACTGTCACTGGTGTTTTAAAACTTCACCCATTAAGTCACTCTTGTTGATAGTCTCAAGTCCTGACTGTCACTGGTGTTTTAAAACTTCACCCATCAAGTCACTCTTGTTGATAGTCTCAAGTCCTGACTGTCACTGGTGTTTTAAAACTTCACCCATTAAGTCACTCTTGTTGATAGTCTCAAGTCCTGACTGTCACTGGTGTTTTAAAACTTCACCCATTAAGTCACTCTTGTTGATAGTCTCAAGTCCTGACTGTCACTGGTGTTTTAAAACTTCACCCATTAAGTCACTCTTGTTGATAGTCTCAAGTCCTGACTGTCACTGGTGTTTTAAAACTTCACCCATTAAGTCACTCTTGTTGATAGTCTCAAGTCCTGACTGTCACTGGTGTTTTAAAAACTTCACCCATTAAGTCACTCTTGTTGATAGTCTCAAGTCCTGACTGTCACTGGTGTTTTAAAACTTCACCCATTAAGTCACTCTTGTTGATAGTCTCAAGTCCTGACTGTCACTGGTGTTTTAAAACTTCACCCATTAAGTCACTCTTGTTGATAGTCTCAAGTCCTGACTGTCACTGGTGTTTTAAAACTTCACCCATTAAGTCACTCTTGTTGATAGTCTCAAGTGCTGACTGTCACTGGTGTTTTAAAACTTCACCCATTAAGTCACTCTTGTTGATAGTCTCAAGTCTGACTGACTGTCACTGGTGTTTTAAAACTTCACCCATTAAGTCACTCTTGTTGATAGTCTCAAGTCACTGAAGTCTGTCACTGGTGTTTTAAAACTTCACCCATTAAGTCACTCTTGTTGATAGTCTCAAGTCCTGACTGTCACTGGTGTTTTAAAACTTCACCCATTAAGTCACTCTTGTTGATAGTCTCAAGTCCTGACTGTCACTGGTGTTTTAAAACTTCACCCATTAAGTCACTCTTGTTGATAGTCTCAAGTCCTGACTGTCACTGGTGTTTTAAAACTTCACCCATTAAGTCACTCTTGTTGATAGTCTCAAGTCCTGACTGTCACTGGTGTTTTAAAACTTCACCCATTAAGTCACTCTTGTTGATAGTCTCAAGTCCTGACTGTCACTGGTGTTTTAAAACTTCACCCATTAAGTCACTCTTGTTGATAGTCTCAAGTCCTGACTGTCACTGGTGTTTTAAAACTTCACCCATTAAGTCACTTTGTTGATAGTCTCAAGTCCTGACTGTCACTGGTGTTTTAAAACTTCACCCATTAAGTCACTCTTGTTGATAGTCTCAAGTGCTGACTGTCTTCACCCATTAAGTCACTCTTGTT
The DNA here is from genome assembly GCF_004210375.1 of Tachypleus tridentatus. Lineage (NCBI taxonomy): Eukaryota > Metazoa > Arthropoda > Merostomata > Xiphosura > Limulidae > Tachypleus > Tachypleus tridentatus. Next base: position 68,977,915 of record NW_027467782.1, on the reverse strand, counting down.
GATAGTTCAAGTAAAAAACTTCACCCATTAAGTCACTCTTGTTGATAGTCTCAAGTCCTGACTGTCACTGGTGTTTTAAAACTTCACCCATAGTAAGTCACTCTTGTTGATAGTCTCAAGTCCTGACTGTCACTGGTGTTTTAAAACTTCACCCATTAAGTCACTCTTGTTGATAGTCTCAAGTCCTGACTGTCACTGGTGTTTTAAAACTTCACCCATTAAGTCACTCTTGTTGATAGTCACTGTCTCAAGTCCTGACTGTCACTGGTGTTTTAAAACTTCACCCATTAAGTCACTCTTGTTGATAGTCTCAAGTCCTGACTGTCACTGGTGTTTTAAAACTTCACCCATCAAGTCACTCTTGTTGATAGTCTCAAGTCCTGACTGTCACTGGTGTTTTAAAACTTCACCCATTAAGTCACTCTTGTTGATAGTCTCAAGTCCTGACTGTCACTGGTGTTTTAAAACTTCACCCATTAAGTCACTCTTGTTGATAGTCTCAAGTCCTGACTGTCACTGGTGTTTTAAAACTTCACCCATTAAGTCACTCTTGTTGATAGTCTCAAGTCCTGACTGTCACTGGTGTTTTAAAACTTCACCCATTAAGTCACTCTTGTTGATAGTCTCAAGTCCTGACTGTCACTGGTGTTTTAAAACTTCACCCATTAAGTCACTCTTGTTGATAGTCTCAAGTCCTGACTGTCACTGGTGTTTTAAAACTTCACCCATTAAGTCACTTGTTGTTGATAGTCTTCACCCATTAAGTCACTGATAGTCTGTCACTGGTGTTTTAAAACTTCACCCATTAAGTCACTCTTGTTGATAGTCTCAAGTCCTGACTGTCACTGGTGTTTTAAAACTTCACCCATTAAGTCACTCTTGTTGATAGTCTCAAGTCCTTCACCCATTAAGTCACTCTTGTTGATAGTCTCAAGTCCTGACTGTCACTGGTGTTTTAAAACTTCACCCATTAAGTCACTCTTGTTGATAGTCTCAAGTCCTGACTGTCACTGGTGTTTTAAAACTTCACCCATTAAGTCACTCTTGTTGATAGTCTCAAGTCCTGACTGTCACTGGTGTTTTAAAACTTCACCCATTAAGTCACTCTTGTTGATAGTCTCAAGTCCTGACTGTCACTGGTGTTTTAAAACTTCACCCATTAAGTCACTCTTGTTGATAGTCTCAAGTCCTGACTGTCACTGGTGTTTTAAAACTTCACCCATTAAGTCACTCTTGTTGATAGTCTCAAGTCCTGACTGTCACTGGTGTTTTAAAACTTCACCCATTAAGTCACTCTTGTTGATAGTCTCAAGTCCTGACTGTCACTGGTGTTTTAAAACTTCACCCATTAAGTCACTCTTGTTGATAGTCTCAAGTCCTGACTGTCACTGGTGTTTTAAAACTTCACCCATAGTCTCAAGTCACTCTTGTTGATAGTCTCAAGTCCTGACTGTCACTGGTGTTTTAAAACCCATTAAGTCTTCACCCATGGTGTTTTAAGTCACTCTTGTTGATAGTCTCAAGTCCTGACTGTCACTGGTGTTTTAAAACTTCACCCATTAAGTCACTCTTGTTGATAGTCTCAAGTCCTGACTGTCACTGGTGTTTTAAAACTTCACCCATTAAGTCACTCTTGTCACTGTCACTGGTGTTTTAAAACTTCACCCATTAAGTCACTCTTGTTGATAGTCTCAAGTCCTGACTGTCACTGGTGTTTTAAACTTCACTTCACCCATTAAGTCACTCTTGTTGATAGTCTCAAGTCCTGACTGTCACTGGTGTTTTAAAACTTCACCCATTAAGTCACTCTTGTTGATAGTCTCAAGTCCTGACTGTCACTGGTGTTTTAAAACTTCACCCATTAAGTCACTCTTGTTGATAGTCTCAAGTCCTGACTGTCACTGGTGTTTTAAAACTTCACCCATTAAGTCACTCTTGTTGATAGTCTCAAGTGCTGACTGTCACTGGTGTTTTAAAACTTCACCCATTAAGTCACTCTTGTTGATAGTCTCAAGTCCTGACTGTCACTGGTGTTTTAAAACTTCACCCATTAAGTCACTCTTGTTGATAGTCTCAAGTCCTGACTGTCACTGGTGTTTTAAAACTTCACCCATTAAGTCACTCTTGTTGATAGTCTCAAGTCCTGACTGTCACTGGTGTTTTAAAACTTCACCTGACATGGTGTTTTAAGTCACTCTTGTTGATAGTCTCAAGTCCTGACTGTCACTGGTGTTTTAAAACTTCACCCATTAAGTCACTCTTGTTGATAGTCTCAAGTCCTGACTGTCACTGGTGTTTTAAAACTTCACCCATTAAGTCACTCTTGTTGATAGTCTCAAGTCCTGACTGTCACTGGTGTTTTAAAACTTCACCCATTCAAGTCACTCACTTGTTGATAGTCTCAAGTCCTGACTGTCACTGGTGTTTTAAAACTTCACCCATTAAGTCACTCTTGTTGATAGTCTCAAGTCCTGACTGTCACTGGTGTTTTAAAACTTCACCCATTAAGTCACTCTTGTTGATAGTCTCAAGTCCTGACTGTCACTGGTGTTTTAAAACTTCACCCATTAAGTCACTCTTGTTGATAGTCTCAAGTCCTGACTGTCACTGGTGTTTTAAAACTTCACCCATTAAGTCACTCTTGTTGATAGTCTCAAGTCCTGACTGTCACTGGTGTTTTAAAACTTCACCCATTAAGTCACTCTTGTTGATAGTCTCAAGTCCTGACTGTCACTGGTGTTTTAAAAACTTCACCCATTAAGTCACTCTTGTTGATAGTCTCAACTGTCACTGGTGTTTTAAAACTGTCACTGGTGTTTTAAAACTTCACCCATTAAGTCACTCTTGTTGATAGTCTCAAGTCCTGACTGTCACTGGTGTTTTAAAACTTCACCCATTAAGTCACTCTTGTTGATAGTCTCAAGTCCTGACTGTCACTGGTGTTTTAAAACTTCACCCATTAAGTCACTCTTGTTGATAGTCTCAAGTCCTGACTGTCACTGGTGTTTTAAAACTTCACCCATCAAGTCACTCTTGTTGATAGTCTCAAGTCCTGACTGTCACTGGTGTTTTAAAACTTCACCCATTAAGTCACTCTTGTTGATAGTCTCAAGTCCTGACTGTCACTGGTGTTTTAAAACTTCACCCATTAAGTCACTCTTGTTGATAGTCTCAAGTCCTGACTGTCACTGGTGTTTTAAAACTTCACCCATTAAGTCACTCTTGTTGATAGTCTCAAGTCCTGACTGTCACTGGTGTTTTAAAACTTCACCCATTAAGTCACTCTTGTTGATAGTCTCAAGTCCTGACTGTCACTGGTGTTTTAAAACTTCACCCATTAAGTCACTCTTGTTGATAGTCTCAAGTCCTGACTGTCACTGGTGTTTTAAAACTTCACCCATTAAGTCACTCTTGTTGATAGTCTCAAGTCCTGACTGTCACTGGTGTTTTAAAACTTCACCCATTAAGTCACTCTTGTTGATAGTCTCAAGTCCTGACTGTCACTGGTGTTTTAAAACTTCACCCATTAAGTCACTCTTGTTGATAGTCTCAAGTGCTGACTGTCACTGGTGTTTTAAAACTTCACCCATTAAGTCACTCTTGTTGATAGTCTCAAGTCACTGACTGTCACTGGTGTTTTAAAACTTCACCCATTAAGTCACTCTTGTTGATAGTCTCAAGTCCTGACTGTCACTGGTGTTTTAAAACTTCACCCATTAAGTCACTCTTGTTGATAGTCTCAAGTCCTGACTGTCACTGGTGTTTTAAAACTTCACCCATTAAGTCACTCTTGTTGATAGTCTCAAGTCCTGACTGTCACTGGTGTTTTAAAACTTCACCCATTAAGTCACTCTTGTTGATAGTCTCAAGTCCTGACTGTCACTGGTGTTTTAAAACTTCACCCATTAAGTCACTCTTGTTGATAGTCTCAAGTCCTGACTGTCACTGGTGTTTTAAAACTTCACCCATTAAGTCACTCTTGTTGATAGTCTCAAGTCCTGACTGTCACTGGTGTTTTAAAACTTCACCCATTAAGTCACTCTTGTTGATAGTCTCAAGTCCTGACTGTCACTGGTGTTTTAAAACTTCACCCATTAAGTCACTCTTGTTGATAGTCTCAAGTCCTGACTGTCACTGGTGTTTTAAAACTTCACCCATTAAGTCACTAGTCTCAAGTCCTGACTGTCACTGGTGTTTTAAAACTTCACCCATTAAGTCACTCTTGTTGATAGTCTCAAGTCCTGACTGTCACTGGTGTTTTAAAACTTCACCCATTAAGTCACTCTTGTTGATAGTCTCAAGTCCTGACTGTCACTGGTGTTTTAAAACTTCACCCATTAAGTCACTCTTGTTGATAGTCTCAAGTCCTGACTGTCACTGGTGTTTTAAAACTTCACCCATTAAGTCACTCTTGTTGATAGTCTCAAGTCCTTCACCCATTAAGTCACTCTTGTTGATAGTCTCAAGTCCTGACTGTCACTGGTGTTTTAAAACTTCACCCATTAAGTCACTCTTGTTGATAGTCTCAAGTCCTGACTGTCACTGGTGTTTTAAAACTTCACCCATTAAGTCACTCTTGTTGATAGTCTCAAGTCCTGACTGTCACTGGTGTTTTAAAACTTCACCCATTAAGTCACTCTTGTTGATAGTCTCAAGTCCTGACTGTCACTGGTGTTTTAAAACTTCACCCATTAAGTCACTCTTGTTGATAGTCTCAAGTCCTGACTGTCACTGGTGTTTTAAAACTTCACCCATTAAGTCATTTGTTGATAGTCTCAAGTCCTGACTGTCACTGGTGTTTTAAAACTTCACCCATTAAGTCACTCTTGTTGATAGTCTCAAGTCCTGACTGTCACTGGTGTTTTAAAACTTCACCCATTAAGTCACTCTTGTTGATAGTCTCAAGTCCTGACTGTCACTGGTGTTTTAAAACTTCACCCATTAAGTCACTCTTGTTGATAGTCTCAAGTCCTGACTGTCACTGGTGTTTTAAAACTTCACCCATTAAGTCACTGTTGATAGTCTCAAGTTGACTGTCACTGGTGTTTTAAAACTTCACCCATTAAGTCACTCTTGTTGATAGTCTCAAGTCCTGACTGTCACTGGTGTTTTCACCCAAACTTGATAGTCTCACTGACTGTCATGGTGTTTTAAAACTCACCCATTAAGTCACTTGTTGATAGTCTCAAGTCCTGACTGTCACTGGTGTTTTAAAACTTCACCCATTAAGTCACTCTTGTTGATAGTCTCAAGTCCTGACTGTCACTGGTGTTTTAAAACTTCACCCATTAAGTCACTCTTGTTGATAGTCTCAAGTCCTGACTGTCACTGGTGTTTTAAAACTTCACCCATTAAGTCACTCTTGTTGATAGTCTCAAGTCCTGACTGTCACTGGTGTTTTAAAACTTCACCCATTAAGTCACTCTTGTTGATAGTCTCAAGTCCTGACTGTCACTGGTGTTTTAAAACTTCACCCATTAAGTCACTCTTGTTGATAGTCTCAAGTCCTGACTGTCACTGGTGTTTTAAAACTTCACCCATTAAGTCACTCTTGTTGATAGTCTCAAGTGCTGACTGTCACTGGTGTTTTAAAACTTCACTGACCATTAAGTCACTCTTGTTGATAGTCTCAAGTCCTGACTGTCACTGGTGTTTTAAAACTTCACCCATTAAGTCACTCTTGTTGATAGTCTCAAGTCCTGACTGTCACTGGTGTTTTAAAACTTCACCCATTAAGTCACTCTTGTTGATAGTCTCAAGTCCTGACTGTCACTGGTGTTTTAAAACTTCACCCATTAAGTCACTCTTGTTGATAGTCTCAAGTCCTGACTGTCACTGGTGTTTTAAAACTTCACCCATTAAGTCACTCTTGTTGATAGTCTCAAGTCCTGACTGTCACTGGTGTTTTAAAACTTCACCCATTAAGTCACTCTTGTTGATAGTCTCAAGATACTGTGTTTTAAAACTTCACCCATTAAGTCACTCTTGTTGATAGTCTCAAGTCACTGGTGTTTTAAAACTTCACCCATTAAGTCACTCTTGTTGATAGTCTCAAGTCCTGACTGTCACTGGTGTTTTTAAAACTTGTCACTGGTGTTTTAAAACCATTAAGTCACTCTTGTTGATAGTCTCAAGTCCTGACTGTCACTGGTGTTTTAAAACTTCACCCATTAAGTCACTCTTGTTGATAGTCTCAAGTCCTGACTGTCACTGGTGTTTTAAAACTTCACCCATTAAGTCACTCTTGTTGATAGTCTCAAGTCCTGACTGTCACTGGTGTTTTAAAACTTCACCCATTAAGTCACTCTTGTTGATAGTCTCAAGTCCTGACTGTCACTGGTGTTTTAAAACTTCACCCATTAAGTCACTCTTGTTGATAGTCTCAAGTCCTGACTGTCACTGGTGTTTTAAAACTTCACCCATTAAGTCACTCTTGTTGATAGTCTCAAGTCCTGACTGTCACTGGTGTTTTAAAACTTCACCCATTAAGTCACTCTTGTTGATAGTCTCAAGTCCTGACTGTCACTGGTGTTTTAAAACTTCACCCATTAAGTCACTCTTGTTGATAGTCTCAAGTCCTGACTGTCACTGGTGTTTTAAAACTTCACCCATCTTGTTGAAGTCACTGTCACTGGTGTTTTAAAACTTGTTGATAGTCTCAAGTCCTGACTGTCACTGGTGTTTTAAAACTTCACCCATTAAGTCACTCTTGTTGATAGTCTCAAGTCACTGACTGTCACTGGTGTTTTAAAACTTCACCCATTAAGTCACTCTTGTTGATAGTCTCAAGTCCTGACTGTCACTGGTGTTTTAAAACTTCACCCATCAAGTCACTCTTGTTGATAGTCTCAAGTCCTGACTGTCACTGGTGTTTTAAAACTTCACCCATTAAGTCACTCTTGTTGATAGTCTCAAGTCCTGACTGTCACTGGTGTTTTAAAACTTCACCCATTAAGTCACTCTTGTTGATAGTCTCAAGTCCTGACTGTCACTGGTGTTTTAAAACTTCACCCATTAAGTCACTCTTGTTGATAGTCTCAAGTCCTGACTGTCACTGGTGTTTTAAAACACCCATCAAGTCACCATAGTCTCAAGTCACTGTCACTGGTGTTTTAAAACTTCACCCATTGTCACTGTTGATAGTCTCAAGTCCTGACTGTCACTGGTGTTTTAAAACTTCACCCATTAAGTCACTCTTGTTGATAGTCTCAAGTCACTGACTGTCACTGGTGTTTTAAAACTTCACCCATTAAGTCACTCTTGTTGATAGTCTCAAGTCCTGACTGTCACTGGTGTTTTAAAACTTCACCCATTAAGTCACTCTTGTTGATAGTCTCAAGTCCTGACTGTCACTGGTGTTTTAAAACTTCACCCATTAAGTCACTCTTGTTGATAGTCTCAAGTCCTGACTGTCACTGGTGTTTTAAAACTTCACCCATTAAGTCACTCTTGTTGATAGTCTCAAGTCCTGACTGTCACTGGTGTTTTAAAACTTCACCCATTAAGTCACTCTTGTTGATAGTCTCAAGTCCTGACTGTCACTGGTGTTTTAAAACTTCACCCATTAAGTCACTCTTGTTGATAGTCTCAAGTCCTGACTGTCACTGGTGTTTTAAAACTTCACCCATTAAGTCACTCTTGTTGATAGTCTCAAGTCCTGACTGTCACTGGTGTTTTAAAACTTCACCCATTAAGTCACTCTTGTTGATAGTCTCAAGTCCTGACTGTCACTGGTGTTTTAAAACTTCACCCATTAAGTCACTCTTGTTGATAGTCTCAAGTCCTGACTGTCACTGGTGTTTTAAAACTTCACCCATTAAGTCACTCTTGTTGATAGTCTCAAGTCCTGACTGTCACTGGTGTTTTAAAACTTCACCCATTAAGTCACTCTTGTTGATAGTCTCAAGTGCTGACTGTCACTGGTGTTTTAAAACTTCACCCATTAAGTCACTCTTGTTGATAGTCTCAAGTCCTGACTGTCACTGGTGTTTTAAAACTTCACCCATTAAGTCACTCTTGTTGATAGTCTCAAGTCCTGACTGTCACTGGTGTTTTAAAACTTCACCCATTAAGTCACTCTTGTTGATAGTCTCAAGTCCTGACTGTCACTGGTGTTTTAAAACTTCACCCATTAAGTCACTCTTGTTGATAGTCTCAAGTCCTGACTGTCACTGGTGTTTTAAAACTTCACCCATTAAGTCACTCTTGTTGATAGTCTCAAGTCCTGACTGTCACTGGTGTTTTAAAACTTCACCCATTAAGTCACTCTTGTTGATAGTCTCAAGTCCTGACTGTCACTGGTGTTTTAAAACTTCACCCATTAAGTCACTCTTGTTGATAGTCTCAAGTCCTGACTGTCACTGGTGTTTTAAAACTTCACCCATTAAGTCACTCTTGTTGATAGTCTCAAGTCCTGACTGTCACTGGTGTTTTAAAACTTCACCCATTAAGTCACTCTTGTTGATAGTCTCAAGTCCTGACTGTCACTGGTGTTTTAAAACTTCACCCATTAAGTCACTCTTGTTGTCCTGACTGTCACTGGTGTTTTAAAACTTCACCCATTAAGTCACTCTTGTTGATAGTCTCAAGTCCTGACTGTCACTGGTGTTTTAAAACTTCACCCATTAAGTCTTCAAGTCCTGACTGTCACTGGTGTTTTAAAACTTCACCCATTAAGTCACTCTTGTTGATAGTCTCAAGTCCTGACTGTCACTGGTGTTTTAAAACTTCACCCATTAAGTCACTCTTGTTGATAGTCTCAAGTGCTGACTGACTGTCTTCACTGGTGATTTTAAAAAACTTCACCCATTAAGTCACTCTTGTTGATAGTCTCAAGTCCTGACTGTCACTGGTGTTTTAAAACTTCACCCATTAAGTCACTCTTGTTGATAGTCTCAAGTCCTGACTGTCACTGGTGTTTTAAAACTTCACCACTCATCCTGAAGTCACTTAAGTCTTGTTGATAGTCTCAAGTCCTGACTGTCACTGGTGTTTTAAAACTTCACCCATTAAGTCACTCTTGTTGATAGTCTCAAGTCCTGACTGTCACTGGTGTTTTAAAACTTCACCCATTAAGTCACTCTTGTTGATAGTCTCAAGTCCTGACTGTCACTGGTGTTTTAAAACTTCACCCATTAAGTCACTCTTGTTGATAGTCTCAAGTCCTGACTGTCACTGGTGTTTTAAAACTTCACCCATTAAGTCACTCTTGTTGATAGTCTCTTGTTGATAGTCTCAAGTGACTGTCACTGGTGTTTTAAAACTTCACCCATTAAGTCACTCTTGTTGATAGTCTCAAGTCCTGACTGTCACTGGTGTTTTAAAACTTCACCCATTAAGTCACTCTTGTTGATAGTCTCAAGTCCTGACTGTCACTGGTGTTTTAAAACTTCACCCATTAAGTCACTCTTGTTGATAGTCTCAAGTGCTGACTGTCACTGGTGTTTTAAAACTTCACCCATTAAGTCACTCTTGTTGATAGTCTCAAGTCCTGACTGTCACTGGTGTTTTAAAACTTCACCCATTAAGTCACTCTTGTTGATAGTCTCAAGTCCTGACTGTCACTGGTGTTTTAAAACTTCACCCATTAAGTCACTCTTGTTGATAGTCTCAAGTCCTGACTGTCACTGGTGTTTTAAAACTTCACCCATTAAGTCACTCTTGTTGATAGTCTTGACACTGGTGTTTTAAAACTTCACCCATTAAGTCACTCTTGTTGATAGTCTCAAGTCCTGACTGTCACTGGTGTTTTAAAACTTCACCCATTAAGTCACTCTTGTTGATAGTCTCAAGTCCTGACTGTCACTGGTGTTTTAAAACTTCACCCATTAAGTCACTCTTGTTGATAGTCTCAAGTCCTGACTGTCACTGGTGTTTTAAAACTTCACCCATTAAGTCACTCTTGTTGATAGTCTCAAGTCCTGACTGTCACTGGTGTTTTAAAACTTCACCCATTAAGTCACTCTTGTTGTTGATAGTCTCAAGTCACTGACTGTCACTGGTGTTTTAAAACTTCACCCATTAAGTCACTCTTGTTGATAGTCTCAAGTCCTGACTGTCACTGGTGTTTTAAAACTTCACCCATTAAGTCACTCTTGTTGATAGTCTCAAGTCCTGACTGTCACTGGTGTTTTAAAACTTCACCCATTAAGTCACTCTTGTTGATAGTCTCAAGTCCTGACTGTCACTGGTGTTTTAAAACTTCACCCATTAAGTCACTCTTGTTGATAGTCTCAAGTCCTGACTGTCACTGGTGTTTTAAAACTTCACCCATTAAGTCACTCTTGTTGATAGTCTCAAGTCCTGACTGTCACTGGTGTTTTAAAACTTCACCCATCAAGTCACTCTTGTTGATAGTCTCAAGTCCTGACTGTCACTGGTGTTTTAAAACTTCACCCATTAAGTCACTCTTGTTGATAGTCACACTGGTGTTTTAAAACTTGTTGATAGTCTCAAGTCCTGACTGTCACTGGTGTTTTAAAACTTCACCCATCAAGTCACTCTTGTTGATAGTCTCAAGTCCTGACTGTCACTGGTGTTTTAAAACTTCACCCATTAAGTCACTCTTGTTGATAGTCTCAAGTCCTGACTGTCACTGGTGTTTTAAAACTTCACCCATTAAGTCACTCTTGTTGATAGTCTCAAGTCCTGACTGTCACTGGTGTTTTAAAACTTCACCCATTAAGTCACTCTTGTTGATAGTCTCAAGTCCTGACTGTCACTGGTGTTTTAAAACTTCACCCATTAAGTCACTCTTGTTGATAGTCTCAAGTCCTGACTGTCACTGGTGTTTTAAAACTTCACCCATTAAGTCACTCTTGTTGATAGTCTCAAGTCCTGACTGTCACTGGTGTTTTAAAACTTCACTGTTGATAGTCTCAAGTCCTGACTGTCACTGGTGTTTTAAAACTTCACCCATTAAGTCACTCTTGTTGATAGTCTCAAGTCCTGACTGTCACTGGTGTTTTAAAACTTCACCCATTAAGTCACTCTTGTTGATAGTCTCAAGTCCTGACTGTCACTGGTGTTTTAAAACTTCACCCATTAAGTCACTCTTGTTGATAGTCTCAAGTCCTGACTGTCACTGGTGTTTTAAAACTTCACCCATTAAGTCACTCTTGTTGATAGTCTCAAGTCCTGACTGTTGTTACTGAAACAACCAATGAATTATATTCGTTGGTTTTTACTTTTAATAACTGTACCTGAGATATGCCTATTTGAAATAAATCATCTTTAAAAAAGGATGACAAAGATGTTCATTATGTTACAGGTCTCTTCACTGTCCTCCATCACGAATTTACCGAAAACCTCATTTTAGCCCTTATAACCAGTTCACCTTGGTTATTATAATCTAGTCCTCGGGAGTTCTATGAGAACACTTCTTGTCGTATGTTGGCATTGTCTTTATATTTCTCTAGTCCTCGGGAGTTCTATGAGAACACTTGTCGTATGTTGGCATTGTCTTTATATTTCTCTAGTCCTCGGAAGTTCTTGCGAGAACATTTCTTGTCGTATGTTGACATTGTCTTTATATTTCTCTAGTCCTCGGAGTTCTGCGAGAACACTTCTTGTCGTATGTTGGCATTGTCTTTATATTTCTCTAGTCCTCGGGAGTTCTGCGAGAACACTTCTTGTCGTATGTTGACATTGTCTTTATATTTCTAGTCCTCGGGAGTTCTGCGAGAACACTTCTTGTCGTATGTTGGCATTGTCTTTTTATATTTCTCTAGTCCTCGGGAGTTCTGCGAGAACACTTGTCGTATGTTGACATTGTCTTTATATTTCTCTAGTCCTCGGGAGTTCTGCGAGAACACTTCTTGTCGTATGTTGACATTGTCTTTATATTTCTCTAGTCCTCGGGAGTTCTGCGAGAACACTTGTCGTATGTTGGCATTGTCTTTATATTTCTCTAGTCCTCGGGAGTTCTGCGAGAACACTTTGTCGTATGTTGGCATTGTCTTTATATTTCTCTAGTCCTCGGGAGTTCTGCGAGAACACTTCTTGTCGTATGTTGACATTGTCTTTATATTTCTCATATTCAAATTCTTTATTATTTGTAACCTGTTTAGTTTAGTTGACCATCTCTCTAGACCAGTTATGTGACCCTTGAATTTCTGGTGGTTCAAGAGAAGTCCCCCAGGTGATTCGAAGGCTGGTTTTAAATGAAAATTAAATCAAAAGTTGCGCCATTCTTCCTATAATTACAAGGAACGCGAGTTGGGTAGAACCAATAGATGGTTTATGAACTACTACACACGCACTAACAGTGTGTTATTTAAAGTAAATATAACACCTAACACAACACTGAGTGTTACTTAACGGTCATTTTCGTCATGCTTATACAGAAACTTTGATGGGGTATCAAAAGTGCCATCTATCGAGCATAATAAAAATCACCTGAAATATTTGGAAACAATAAAATCGAGGAAAAAACCGCTCCAGGCTTCAACGTGATTTTAACTTGTTATTTATTATTAATTTATTTCGTTGATTACTGGTTCACTTAATGTTAACTTTTTCATTAATTATTAAAATCATTCCAATTTTCATTTTATAAACCTAAGTTTATCCTGTAATGTTTTACTGCCTTGTTCTTCAATGAACATAAAATCTACAAAAGTGCATGAGATACATCACTGGTAACTTTGTATTTTATAACTTGTATTTCATTATTTCTTTAATAATACTATGATTGAAAGTATTGGTTAGTTGTTTAACTTCTCTTTTTTGTTGTTATATAAATTTTTCTGAAACCATACATTTTATTGAGGGGATTATTTCGCGATGTTAACTCAGTATATTGATTCATGACTAACCTAAATCCAGGAAGCTGACTGAACTACATGACTTATTATTGGGATTACAGCCTAAGATATTACTAATAGTAACAGCTGAAACAACGGATTAGAATCATTATAAATAATAAGTAGAAACAGTACATTACATCACTCGGTTTATTGTTAGTTGTAATCTATGTAAGTAGCTTGCTTTGTTGTTAGTTGTAATCTATGTAAATAGCTTGCTTTGTTGTTAGTTGTAATCTATGTAAATAACTTGCTTTGTTGTTAGTTGTAATCTATGTAAATAGCTTGCTTTATTGATAGTTGTAATCTATGTAAATAGCTTGTTTTATTGTTATTAGTTGTAATCTATGTAAATAGCTTGCTTTGTTGTTATTTGTAATCTATGTAAATAGCTTGCTTTATTGTTAGTTGTAATCTATGTAAATAGCTTGCTTTATTGTTAGTTGTAATCTATATAAATAGCTTGCTTTATTGTTAGTTGTAATCTATGTAAATAGCTTGTTTTATTGATAGTTGTAATCTATGTAAATAGCTTGTTTTATTGTTAGTTGTAATCTATGTAAATAGCTTGCTTTGTTGTTATTTGTAATCTATGTAAATAGCTTGCTTTACTGTTAGTTGTAATCTATATAAATAGCTAGCTTTATTGTTAGTTGTAATCTATGTAAATAGCTTGCTTTATTGTTAGTTGTAATCTATGTAAATAGCTTGCTTTATTGTTAGTTGTAATCTATGTAAATAACTTGTTTTATTGTTATTAGTTGTAATCTATGTAAATAGCTTGTTTTATTGTTATTTGTAATCTATGTAAATAGCTTGTTTTGTTGTTTGTTGTAATCTATGTAAATAGCTTGTTTTGTTGTTAGTTGTAATCTATGTAAATAACTTGTTTTATTGTTAGTTGTAATCTATGTAAATAGCTTGTTTTATTGTTATTTGTAATCTATGTAAATAGCTTTGCTTTGTTGTTAGTTGTAATCTATGTAAATAGCTTTGCTTCATTGTTAGTTGTAATCTATGTAAATAGCTTGTTTTGTTGTTAGTTGTAATCTATGTAAATAGCTTGCTTTATTGTTATTTGTAATCTATGTAAATAGCTTGCTTTATTGTTAGTTGTAATCTATGTAACTAGCTTGTTTATTGTTAGTTGTAATCTATGTAAATAGCTTGTTTTGTTGTTAGTTGTAATCTATGTAAATAGCTTGTTTTATTGTTAGTTGTAATCTATGTAAATAGCTTGCTTCATTGTTACTTGTAATCTATGTAAATAGCTTGTTTTATTGTTATTTGTAATCTATGTAACTAGCTTGTTTTATTGTTAGTTGTAATCTTTGTAAATAGCTTGCTTTATTGTTAGTTGTAATCTATGTAAATAAATTGTTTTATTGTTAGTTGTAATCTATGTAAATAGCTTGTTTTATTGTTAGTTGTAATCTATGTAAATAGCTTGTTTTATTGTTAGTTGTAATCTATGTAAATAGCTTGCTTTATTGTTAGTTGTAATCTATGTAAATAGCTTGCTTTATTGTTAGTTGTAATCTATGTAAATAGCTGGCTTTGTTGTTAGTTGTAATCTATGTAAATAGCTTGTTTTGTTGTTAGTTGTAATCTATGTAAATAGCTTGTTTTATTGTTAGTTGTAATCTATGTAAATAGCTTGTTTTGTTGTTAGTTGTAATCTATGTAAATAGCTTTTTTTTTGTTAGTTGTAATCTATGTAAATAGCTTGCTTTGTTGTTAGTTGTAATCTATGTAAATAGCTTGCTTTGTTGTTAATTGTAATCTATGTAAATAGCTTGCTTCATTGTTAGTTGTAATCTATGTAAATAACTTGCTTTGTTGTTAGTTGTAAATAGCTTGATTTATTGTTAGTTAAAATAGTTAGTTCTATTCCATAGATTCTACAAATATAAAGACTTAGTTAGTTCTATTCCATAGATTCTACAGATATTAAAACTTAGTTAATTCTATTCCATAGATTCTAGAGATATAAAACTTAGTTCTATTCAATAGATTCTACAGATATAAAAAAACTTAGTTCTATTCCATAGATTCTAGAGATATAAAACTTAGTTCTATTCCATAGATTCTACAGATATATAAACTTAGTACTATTCCATAGATTCTACAGATATAACAACTAAGTAAGTTCTATTCCATAGATTCTACAGATATAAAAAAACTTAGTTCTATTCAATAGATTCTGCCAGATATAAAAAAACTTAGTACTATTCCATAGATTCTACAGATATAACAACCAAGTAAAGTTCTATTCAATAGATTCTACAGATATAAAAAAACTTAGTACTATTCCATTGTGATTCTACAGATATAACAAATAAGTAAGTTCTATTCAATAGATTCTACAGATATAAAAAACTTAGTTCTATTCCATAGATTCTAGAGATATAAAAAACTTCTAGTTCTCATTCCATAAGATCCTACAGATATATAAACTTAGTACTATTCCATAGATTCTACAGATATAACAACTGGGCAAGTTCTATTCCATAGATTCTACAGATATAAAAAACTTAGTTCTATTCAATAGATTCTACAGATATAAAAAACTTAGTTGCTATTCCATAGATTCTACAGATATAAAACTTAGTTAGTTCTATTCCATGGATTCTACAGATATAAAAAAACTTAGTTAGTGCTATTCCATACATTCTACAGATATAAAACTAAGTTCTATTCCACAAATTCTACAGATATAAAAAAAACTTAGTTAGTTCTATTCCATAGATTCTACAGATATAAAAACTTAAGTTAGTTCTATTCCATGGATTCTACAGATATAAAAAACTTAGTTAGTGCTATTCCATCGATTCTACAGAAATAAAAACTTAGTTTGTTCTATTCCATAGATTCTAATATATATAAAAAACTTAGTTCTATTTCATAGATTCTACAGATATAACAACCAAGTTAGTTCTATTCCACAGATTCGACAAATATAAAACTTAGTTAGTTCCATTCCATATTTTCCACAGATATAAAAAACTTAGTTCTATTCCATAGATTGTACACAGATAAAAAAACTTAGTTCTATTCCATAGATTCTACAGATATAAAAAAAAACTTAGTTAGTTCTATTCCATAAATTCTACAGATATAAAAACTTAGTTAGTTCTATTCCATAAGGATTTTACAGAGATATAAAAACTTAGTAAGTTCTATTCCATAGATTCTAAAGATATAAAACTATCGACGTTCTACAGTTAGGTTGTAGTAGCCTGTTCTGTCTTGTGTGTTAGAATACTATAAATCGAGGTTCTACAGTTAGGTTGTTGTAGCCCGTTCTGTCTTGTGTGTTAGAATACTATAAATCGAGGTTCTACAGTTAGGTTGTTGAAACCCGTTTTGTCTTGTGTGTTAGACTACTTGAAATCGAGGTTCTACAGTTAGGTTATAGTAGCCCGTTCTGTCTTGTGTAATAGACTACTACAAATCGAGGTTCTACAGTTATGTTGTAGTAGCCCGTTGTGTCTTGTGTGTTAGAATACTATAAATCGAGGTTCTACAGTTAGGTTATAGTAGCCCGTTGTGTCTTGTGTGTTAGACTACTACAAATCGAGGTTCTACAGTTATGTTGTAGTAGTCCGTTCTGTCTTGTGTGTTAGAATACTATAAATCGAGGTTCTACAGTTAGGTTGTTGTAGCCTGTTCTGTCTTGTGTGTTAGAATACTATATAATCGAGGTTCTACAGTTAGGTTATAGTAGCCCTGTTGTGTCTTGTGTGTTAGACTACTTGAAATCGAGGTTCTACAGTTAGGGTTATAGTAGCCCGTTCTGTCTTGTGTGTTAGACTACTACAAATCGAGGTTCTACAGTTATGTTGTAGTAGCCCGTTGTGTCTTGTGTGTTAGAATACTATAAATCGAGGTTCTACAGTTAGGTTATAGTAGCCCTTTGTGTCTTGTGTGTTTAGACTACTACAAATCGAGGTTCTGCCAGTTAGGTTATAGTAGTCCGTTGTGTCTTGTGTGTTGTAGACTACTTGAAATCGAGGTTCTACAGTTAGGTTGTAGTAGTCTGTTCTGTCTTGTGTGTTAGACTACTACAAATCGAGTGTTCTACAGTTAGGTTGTTGTAGCGCGTTCTGTCTTGTGTGTTAGACTACTACAAATCGAGGTTCTACAGTTATGTTGTAGTAGTCCGTTTCTCTTGTGTGTTAGACTACTACAAATCGAGGTTCTACAGTTAGGTTGTTGTAGCGCGTTCTGTCTTGTGTGTTAGACTACTACAAATCGAGGTTCTACAATTAGGTTGTATTACCCCCTTCTGTCTTGTGTGTTAAACTACTACAAATCGAGGTTCTACAGTTATGTTGTAGTAGTCCGTTTCTGTCTGTGTGTTAGACTACTACAAATCGAGGTTCTACAGTTAGGGTTGTTGTAGCGCGGTTCTGTCTTGTGTGTTAGACTACTACAAATCGAGGTTCTACAATTAGGTTGTATTACCCCTTCTGTCTTGTGTGTTAAACTACTACAAATCGAGGTTCTACAGTTATGTTGTAGTAGTCCGTTTCTCTTGTGTGTTAGACTACTACAAATCGAGGTTCTACAGTTAGGTTGTTGTAGCTGCTGTTCTGTCTTGTGTGTTAGACTACTACAAATCGAGGTTCTACAATTAGGTTGTATTACCCCTTCTGTCTTGTGTGTTAAACTACTACAAATCGAGGTTCTACAGTTAGGTTGTAGTAGTCCGTTCTGTCTTGTGTGTTAGACTACTAAATCGAGGTTCTACAGTTAGGTTGTTGTAGCCCGCTCTGTCTTGTGTGTTAGACTACTACAAATCGAGGTTCTACAATTAGGTTGTAGTACCCCGTTCTGTCTTGTGTGTTAAACTACTACAAATCGAGGTTCTACAGTTATGTTGTAGTAGCCCTGCTGTGTCTTGTGTGTTAGACTACTACAAATCGAGGTTCTACAGTTAGGGTTGTTGTAGCCCGTTCTGTCTTGTGTGTTAGACTACTACAAATCGAGGTTCTACAGTTAGGTTGTATTACCCGTTTCTGTCTTGTGTATAAGACTACTACAAATCGAGGTTCTACAGTTATGTTGTAGTAGCCCGTTCTGTCTTGTGTGTTAGACTACTACAAATCGAGGTTTCACAGTTAGGTTGTAGTAGTGCGTCTTCTGATCTTGTGTGTTAGACTACTACAAATCGAGGTTCTACAGTTAGGTTGTAGTAGTCCGTTCTGTCTTGTGTATTAGACTACTACAAATCGAGGTTCTACAGTTATGTTGTAGTAGTCCGTTCTGTCTTGTGTGTTAGACTACTACAAATCGAGGTTCTACAGTTAGGTTGTTGTAGCCCGTTCTGTCTGTGTGTGTTAGACTACTACAAATCGAGGTTCTACAATTAGGTTGTAGTACCCTTCTGTCTTGTGTGTTAAACTACTACAAATCGAGGTTCTACAGTTATGTTGTAGTAGCCTGTTCTGTCTTGTGTGTTAGACTACTACAAATCGAGGTTTCACAGTTAGGTTGTAGTAGCGTTCTGACTGTGTGTGTTAGACTACTACAAATCGTGGTTCTACAGTTAGGTTGTAGTAGTCCGTTCTGACTCTTGTGCATTAGACTACTACAATCGAGGTTCTACAGTTATGTTGTAGTAGTCCGTTCTGTCTTGTGTGTTAGACTACTTGAAATCGAGGTTCTACAGTTAGGTTATAGTAGCCCGTTCTGTCTTGAGTGTTAGATTACTACAAATCGAGGTTCTACAGTTAGGTTATAGTAGCCCGTTCTGTCTTGTGTATTAGACTACTACAATCGAGGTTCTACAGTTAGGTTGTTGTAGCCCGTCTCTGTCTTGTGTTACTACAAATTGAGGGTTCTACAGTTAGGATTTACATTTGCTTAGCCTATTCTGTCTTGTGTGTTAGACACACTACAAATCGAGGTTCTGCAGTTGGGTTGTAGTAGCCCGTTCTCTGTCTTGTGTGTTGAATTACACTACAAATCGAGGTTCTACAGTTAGGTTGTTGTAGCGCGTTCTGTCTTGTGTGTTAAGTACTACAAATCGAGGTTCTTACAGTTGGGTTGTTGTAGCGCGTTCTGTCTTGTGTGTTAGACTACTACAAATCGAGGTTCTACAGTTTTATGTTGTAGTAGTCCGTTCTGTCTTGTGTGTTAGACTACTACAAATCGAGGTTCTACAGTTAGGTTGTTGTAGCTCATTCTGTCTGTGTGTTACTACTACAAATCGAGTTCTCTACAGTTAGGTTGTAGTAGCCCGTTCTGTCTTGTGTGTTAGACTACTACAAATCGAGGTTCTACAGTTAGGTTGTTGTAGCCCGTTCTGTCTTGTGTGTTAGACTACACTACTGAAATCGAGGTTCTACAGTTAGGTTGTTGTAGCCTATTCTGTCTTGTGTGTTAGACTACTACAAATCGAGGTTCTACAGTTGGGTTTGTTTGTGTAGCCTATTCTGTCTTGTGTGTTAGACTACTACAAATCGAGGTTCTACAGTTGGGTTGTAGTAGTCCGTTCTGTCTTGTGTTAGACTTACTACAAAATCGAGGTTCTACAGTTAGGGTAGTAGCCTGTTCTGTCTTGTGTGTTGAGACTACTACAAATCGAGGTTCTCACAGTTAGGTTGTTGTAGCGCGTCTCTGTCTTGTGTGTTTAGACTACTACAAATCGAGGTTCTACAGTTATGTTGTAGTAGTCCGTTCTGTCTTGTGTGTTAGACTACTACAAATCGAGGTTTTCTACAGTTAGGTTGTTGTAGCCCGTTGTGTCTTGTGTGTGTTAGACTACAAATCGAGGTTCTACAGTTAGGTTGTTGTAGTCTGTTTGTCTTGTGTGTTAGACTACTACAAATCGAGGTTCTACAGTTATGGTTGTAGTAGCCCGTTCTGTCTTGTGTGTTAGACTACTACAAATCGAGGTTCTACAGTTAGGTTATTTGTAGCCTATTCTGTCTTGTGTGTTGAACTACTACAAATCGAGGTTCTACAGTTAGGTTGTAGTAGTCCGTTCTGTCTTGTGTTAGACTACTACAAATCGAGGTTCTACAGTTAGGTTGTTGTAGCGTTCTGTCTTGTGTGTGTTAGACTACTACAAATCGAGGTTCTACAGTTATGGTTGTAGTAGCCCGTTCTGATCTTGTGTGTTAGACTACTACAAATCGAGGTTCTACAGTTGAATTTGTTTGTAGCCCGTTCTGTCTTGTGTGTTGAACTACTACAAATCGAGAGGTTCTACAGTTGCAGGTTATTTGTAGCGCGTTCTGTCTTGTGTGTTGAACTACTACACAAATCGAGGTTCTACAATTTATGTTGTAGTAGTCCCGTTCTGTCTCTTGTGTGTTAGACTACTACAAATCGAAGTTCTACAGTTAGGTTGTTGTAGCCTATTCTGTCTTGTGTGTTGTGACTACTACAAATCGAGGTTCTACAGTTAGGTTGTAGTAGTCCGTTCTGTCTTGTGTGTTAGACTACTACAAATCGAGGTCTTCACAGTTAGGTTGTAGTAGTGCGTTCCTGACTTGTGTGTTAGACTACTACAAATCGAGGTTCTACAGTTATATTGTAGTTGTCCTTCTGTCTTGTGTGTTAGACTACTACAAATCGAGGTTCTACTTATATTGTAATGTTCTGTCTTGTGTGTTAGACTACTACAAATCGAGGTTCTACAGTTATGTTCTAGTAGCCCGTTCTGACTCTGTGTATTAGACTACTACAAATCGTGGTTCTACAGTTAGGTTGTAGTAGCCCGTTCTGTCTTGTGTGTTAGACTACTACAAATCGAGGTTCTACAGTTATATTGTAGTTGTCCGTCTTGTGTGTTAGACTACTACAAATCGAGGTTCTACAGTTATGTTCTAGTAGCCTGTTCTGTCTTGTGTGTTAGACTACTATAAATCGAGGTTCTACAGTTATGTTTTAGTAGTCCGTTCTGGTCTTGTGTGTTAGATTACTACAAATCGAGGTTCTACAGTTATGTTTTAGTAGTCCGTTCTGTCTGTGTGTTAGATACTACAAACGAGGTTCTACAGTTATGTTTTAGTAGTCCGTTCTGTCTTGTGTGTTAGACTACTACAAATCGAGGGTTCTACAGTTATGTTTTATAGTCCGTTCTGTCTTGTGTGTTAGACTACCAAGATCGAGGTTCTACAGTTATGTTGTAGTAGCTCGTTGTGCCCTTCTAATATTGTAGTTATAGAGACACTTTAACATCTGTCTGCATTACCATGCCCAAAGCAAAATCTAAAACTTGTGATGGTGGCACTGACTCTTGTGATGGTCCAGCTAAAAAAGAATCACGCCTGCCTCTTTGTATTATACACACTGATGGCATCAAAATGCAATGAACCTGACTTTTGATTT
>NW_027467782.1:68911771-68956269 GCF_004210375.1 Tachypleus tridentatus | reverse complement strand
GCTCTATCACATGTAAAGATGGTGGAAACATCAATGCTGGTGGAGAACAAAAACTGTGCACATAGGCTCAATGCAAGTTGAGAAAAGCTATTATGTGAAGAGAAAGTATCCATTAAAATGCATTTTCAGTGTAGGAAACTTTTAATTTTCAGTATATTTGTAATGAGCTTAGTTATTATTTATATTTTACATATAAAAATATTTGCAGTATTCATTATATTATTTTACAAGAACATAAGAAGACAAACAAACATGGTAATAAAGTCCACTCAAGCATATAAAGCATTAAATTAAAATCAAAAGCATCACTTTTCTCTTTTGTAATTTATATAACCAGATTTTGCAACAAGTTAATAGTATTTACAACAGTATCAGCCAATTATTCCAAAAAGGTAAAATCTAAAACAATATTTTCAAGGACTGTTTTGCATATAAGTTTAAAATAAAACTTTATTACTTTTAATGTTGAAGTTTTTACATTTTGTATATATACATTTTATACTTTTTTGTTGTGTTATATGTGTTTTAATATTTTCCAAGTTTATTCTTTTAGTTCAGTTTATTGGAGAAGAATGTTAAGAATGAGTTTCTGTTTTTAATATTTTTAGAAAAAGCACAGATATTAGTGGTTTCATCTAAATTGACACTTAGATTTTTCTCAAAATAATTTTGAAATTTTAATTTTCTTATAGTGAAAAGAAAGTCTTCCTTAAGGGATTAAGAAGGTATGGTCTTGGAAATTTGGTGATGTTTGAGAAAGTTGTAAAAACTGGGAATTAAACAGAGATTAAGTAAGTTTGTGTGCATTATGTTGTAAAGCAAAGCTGTATTTAAAATGTTTGTCTCAAAATATTAAAAATTGCTTTATGAAAATGTAGGTTTCTTTGTAATTTACGCATGTATCCTCATAAACATGCCAAATGCAAATGGTTCAAATTAGACCTTATACAAATGAACACACCTTTTTCATGAGAGTAGTACTGATGTCAATGAAATAATACATATTATAACATTGTGTTTATACTTGTGTAATGCTTTAAACATTTAAATTGAAATAATAGTATGTGCTGTTTTAATGACTATCTTTCTATTGAAACATGGAAGAATGTTCAAAAAATATTACAAAACTTACCTCCTCTGTGACTTGCAACTATTCCATGACTGCTAGGGTTTCTTTGCTTGTCTAAACATTGGTCTGATTTTTTATCACTTGCTCTAGTCCTTTGTATTCCACTCAATTGCTCTTAGCAATATCGATCTTGTGACACTTTCCAACTTTGTCAGTGTGTCTTCTGTCTTTGTACTGTATCTGTCTTGTTAAGATAATGTTATAACTTTTCTCTACAAAGAGCTGCTGTTGGGTTTCCTAGTATTATGATCATTCAGAGATACTTTGAATGTTATGTGTTTTCTAGTTTATTTTCATAATTTTTTTTCCTATTGACAAGCTAACTTGTGAATTCTAGGATTATTATATTTGGCATAGAGCCAAATCAGGTCTCTCCCATCCCATATCTGGTGTTGTACAATAATCAGAGTGGGAGGAGTCATTCTCAGTTGAGGCTGTTAGATATCTTACTTGTAGTGAAATGGAAACATATATCAGACAAATGTTTTGGGTATTTTCCTGGTTGCTTTTGCTGTATTTTTACTTGATGGCTGAAAGATCTGGGAGCAAATATTTAATTCACTCCATTCACAGATTTTGTAACTCATGCTGGAAAGTTTACTTCTCAGTTATGCCAAGGAGCAGTTATGCTTTACCTGACATGTCACAACTTCATGATTTAACCTACCCCCTGCCAGGTGTAAGTATTTTCCAACTCTCAAATAATACATCTACTCCTTGAATTTCAGAGTTTAAAGTGAAGTGTGTGGTAAATCTGTTTAAATTGATATATCCTGATGGGACAGGGTAAGTCTAAAAAAGACTTGCAACCCTCAAATCATTTATCTTTTTCTCTTACCTTTATAGGTGCTCTATTCTACACCTCAGTAACCTACTCAGTGGCATGTGGATGCCCAACAAGGTATACCAAAATATAAATTTGCATCCTGCAGCCAATCAAGTCTGTAATGCTCACTGTTGAGATGGGATGTTCCAAAAGACCACTAGAGGTTGTTCTCATGGTATCTTATTTGTTAAACAAAACCCAATTCAAACCATACCTGCTCATGGACTGTCATGAGCAAACTAGTGTTGGAATAACTGCCCATTTTTCTGGTTTTAGTTTAATAAACCAGGACTGGAAGCCTTTTAAAAGTAAGGTTGCATGCTAAATTATTGGATTGTCTTAAGGTGTTTTGTTCCTCCAACCTCCCCAGTGCGTTTTTACTCCCCTTTTATTTAGTAGGGTATGGGAGTTCTTGTCATTTGCTAGTTTTTAGTTGCTGGGGTCATGGATCAGAGACTTCCTCCTGAGTGTAACCAGTTTTACTCAGTGGAAAGTAGAGCAGTGGTGTTCTGTTGGTGTGGATCCGTCTAATGCAGAGTGGATGAGAAATACCTGATACTGTCTGGTTTTGGACTGTAGATAACCCACCATGTATGGTTTTTATCACTTCAGTCATACTGCACCATCTTGCACGTCCATTTCCATTACTTGGGTTTTGGACTGTGCACAATTTTCCTGAACTTAGAGAAGCATATCTTTATTTTGAGTAGAGAATATCCTTGTACATAAGGGATACAGTCTGTCATGGGTGTGCCCCTACATGTTTCCATTGTAGAGGGTGTC
Source organism: Tachypleus tridentatus (assembly GCF_004210375.1). NCBI lineage: Eukaryota > Metazoa > Arthropoda > Merostomata > Xiphosura > Limulidae > Tachypleus > Tachypleus tridentatus. The sequence goes on along the minus strand of NW_027467782.1, from coordinate 68,953,531 downwards.
ACAGTTCATGAGTTCCCTTTGGGTACATTCCAAAGAGGATGCTTGTTTAGATAACTTTACACCTCTCCTTCCACCTTTTCATTGTTATTATATGAGTAAGGGTAAGATATTATATAATCAGTTAACATTTTCCAACACTGAAAATACATTTCTAATAGATATTCTCTGTGCTTCCATCCTCCCTTCTTTCTGTGCACCTCTACTTGCCTAGTCTCAGTGCATAGAGAAGGAAAAGATATTATCTCAGTAGAGGTAAGTACCTATCAGAAATGTATTTTGGTGTTGGAACATGCCAATTTCACTCGTACTGTAAATAATTTTATAGAAATGTTTATTTTCAAGTTATCGTTTTATGTCTGATTTCAAATGTAAGAATATTTTAAAACCCAGCACATACATGTAAGAAAATTTCTTTTCAAGAGAATATTCTATACTAGGAAATAACTTGCTAAATAAAAGTACAAATGTTGCTATTTGATTATATAAATTTTTCCCAAATGTTTAAAATGTTATGTGTATAGTCTATTATTGCATCACATTATCATTTATTAAAACTGTGATATTTCATTTCTTATGTAGTTGTATTTCAGTTTGAATTCTAGAAATGTAAATTAATTGTAACCAGTGCATAACAATATCTGAAATTAATAGAACCTTGATATAGTAAATTAACTGTCTAGTAAATAACAAAACTGGGAGGCCTGTACAAAGTTGGCGTGTTAGCTTTGAGTAGTTTAAAAAGAGTGAGTTTGTATTTGCTTGCTATGATTATGTTTTGTAAATTTTTCTTGATCATTTTCTCAGATTTATTGACTTAGTGTCTTATGTTTTCAGTCTTGTAATATTATCAGCATTTTAACCAACATAGCTGTCTGTTTCAAAAGTGTTTGACTTAGAAGGTCAGTGGCTTCATCATTGTACAAAAGGAAAACATCTGAGTAAAATAAAAAAAATCGTATAGTAATATCTCAACCAGACTACGTCTACTATAACCATTGCTGGTGAGGTCCTTTTCCAAGTAATATGATTCTTCAAGCTGGCTAACACACTAGTGTTTGAAATACTGTTTTTATTAACAAACTACTTTACAAGAACTGTTACAGTGTGAACTTGATTAGGTTAGGGAAGTGTAACTTTTCATCAGTTTTATTTTTCACAAAACTCCAGAATTGATGGAAATTAGATCCAATGTTAAGAAAAAGAAAATGCGAGCTGCGAGGGAAAAAATAAAATGAATGACCAATCACAAATTGAAGGAAAACAAGCTCCAATAGAATCCTGGGAGATATTGTGAAAAGAATGTTCATATTTTCTTCCGTAACGATGATTACCCAAGATCATAGCAGAAGTAAGTTCCTTGAGTATTGAAGCAATACAGTATGGTTACAAAGAAAATCTTGCATTTAAAGTGATTATATTTTAGAAATCATGTTTCACCAGAAGCAAGTTAAAAGTTGTAAGTTCAATCACATAGACCTGAAAGCCTTTATGAGTTTCAATTCAAATTCTTAACAAATGTGACAAAAAATTTCTGAACATCTTTGGCGGGAGAAATTTCTGGAGATTGAAGACTGTTTTATATCTTTCTTATCTCACTTGTTATCTGAATTTTTCTTTCAATGATAGAACTTGTAAGAATCTCATGATAGTTCCTTTGTCAAAGTTTTGGTTCCATGATGGGAGTTTTAAAATTTACCTGTCCTTGATTCATTCATCTTTGATTTTGTTGTTTTGGAATGATTTATAGCTTTTAGCTCTCTCTTTATGGTCTGTCTTTACCTCTCTGTCTTCACACACACAAACTGTTAACTAATCTTCCACATAGCATTGATTGCCTTAATTATGTGGTTGATTAGCAGGTTTTTTGCTCAGTACGTGGTTTACACTGAATTTCACCAACACTTAGCTGGAAGAGTTTGTTTATGATTCTAAGTTTCATCTTTTATGTTTTCAGTCTTTTGTTAATCTGTGTCTTTTGTATAGACATTCTATAACTTTGTAGATAACCTCTTTTCCTCTATCTCCTTTGGGTTCTGAATCTTTTCAACAATACCAGTGTCCAGAAAAGTGTTTATATACTTATGGAGTTGGTGTTATCTTCATAAATTTGTCTTTCTGCATAACAAAGAACTCTTACCCTTTTTCACACTGTTGTGTAAATTCCTACACATGCTATAAGTCTAGAATAAAGCTCTCACTTCACTGTGTGTCAGTGAGTATTATGCTGGTATGTGATTTAATTACCATTAGACTATAGCCGTCCACTAATAGGAAGGCAAGATGCACAGTAATCCTCATGAGCTCTGACTCTTGAACACTAACTCATTTTTTATGATTCGTGTTTTACATGATATTTTTGATTTTCAGAAACAACAAAAAATGTTTGATTGATCGGTTAGAACTTTTATTTAAATTATCTTAAATTTTTCTTTTAACCCTCTTCCTTCAGGTAGGTAAAAGTACACGACCTTTTAGACTTACATTCACAATTTAATTAAACTACTTTATTAACATTATATACAAATAATCTTGGCATGAAAACATAGTCAGTGAATCAAATTTTAATATCTTGTAAATATTAAGTTCTTGTTTATATAACAAAATATTTACAAAAGCCTTAATTTTCCCTGGTATGAAAATTGTGACATTATTCTCCAAGTATTCCCTCTTTTTTAATTATTTGCTACAACTCTTGAGAAGTACAAAGTTGCACATATATTTCTCATTATAATCCAGATATTACTAAGGTAAAGTCTATTTTTTATAGCCTTTAATCTTATTTGCATATGGAGCCACAAGATACAAAACCAGACATAGTTCCCATGCACACCTACTGCATTCTCTCTTTTACAAATTTCCAGTAGCTCTCTCCTGCTGATATTTTATACCGAATTATTATAATCAATGGAAAGCCAAAAAAGTGATGTATTATATTGTTTACTGTACAGAGCATTGTGTGTTTCAAGCTCTTTTCCATCAAGATAGTTCTGCAAACTTTGGAATACATGATAATCGGATGGGACAAGGTCTGGAGAATAAGTAGGATGTGGAAGTTTTTTTTTCAGTCTAGCTCTTCAATCTTTGCAGATGTGATCCTTGTTGTATGGGGCCATGTATTATCCTGGTATAACACAACACCTTTATGACTGATTCAGTGTAACATTCAAGTGCTCTAACTGTTGACAACAGAAGTCTGATGTAATCATTACATTGAGTGGCAGCAACTCAAAGTGGATGGATCCCACCAACAATATCCCACCAAATGCTTAACAAGACTTTCCTATGGTGTAGGCCCATTTTGGGCTGCACTTTAACCAATTTACCTGTACTGAGCCATTTTCTGCAGTGCTTAACATTCTTATAAAATAATCATTTTTCATCTCCAGGCACTAACCTTTCCAAAAAAAGGTGAGTTACATTCATGAGATTGCAGATAAGTGCAAATGTCCACTCTTGTTCTAAGGTTGGCTTTTGTCAAATCATGGGGGACCCATTTTTTAAGCTTTGACATCTTTCCAAGCTGTTGCAGATGATAGTAAACTGTTGAATGGGTTGAATTAAACTTCCGTGCTAGTTCTTCAACTGTTACAGCACAGTCTTTATCAAGCGCAGCCTGCAGCGAGTTATCATTAAACTCAACAGGACAAACTGAACTTTTGAAACCATCTTCAACATTTTATTTCATTGAGACTCCACCATAAGCATCTTGCATGTTTCTTGTAGTTTCTGCTGTACTATTGCCTTTTTTACACTCGTAAAGCATTATATTACTTTTCTTTCCTTTTAGTGCTTTTTTGGGGTATTTTTAAATGATGCAGTTTGTATTGATGCTGCTCTTCATCTGTTCTACCTTTAGTAAATTACCTTTTGGACCAGAGGACCACAACAGGTTTTTTTCATTACATATGGCCTTGTTGGTCCCTTCATCTACTGTTCTTTGTTCTTTTGTTACTGTATGGTTTGTCTTCTTTGAGGGTTAGCCATTTCAGGTCCTTGAGATGAGTTGTTTCTGAAGCAACCCCTTGGCTCCAGTTTTGTAGGAGCTTTGTTCTCCAACTCTTTTTCTGATGAATCGCCTTTTCTATGCCTGTTCAGTTCCTCAGGACTTTCTCAGAGGTTTTGCTAAACTTTTACTTTCCCTCTCACCTGTGTAAAAGTCCTTGAGACAATTCCTCATCCCCACCATGAGGTTGTACTTTCATCCTTTTATTATTCCCACAAAGTTGGAAAATTGTTGGCCAAACATCATCCTATCTTATTTGATTCAGCTTTGGTTTTTCCTGTTTCTGATGGGCAGTTTCTCACTCTACAGATACTCTTCCTTGTGATGGATGACCAGTCCTGGTTTTCAGACATTTCCTCCACATCATGATTTTGCTTCATTTGGTTTATCTTCTGTGGGTGAAATATTTAGTTTTCAGTTCCTCCCTTCTGTGTTGGTTCCATCCTCTCCTTTATTCATTGTCTCATTCCAATTGCCTATATTCACTCATCATCGTGGCTCTAATTTGAATTGTTTACGTTTCTGCATTGTTTTTTTTCATAATGACCTCATTCAAACATTATGTATTATTAAGATCATAGAACACACTAAGTGCCCAGTGTTTGCTCAAAAGAAATATTTGCTGAAAATTCACAGAAAGTGGAGAGAAGTACTAAAAGTATTAAGCTCTTCTGTTGAGGCTTTGTGCATAATTATTCATTGATTTCTATGGGTGCACACACGCACGCACATATATATTATAAATATATATTCCAGGCTATTCAACATTTGACAAAAATATGAAGGACAGCACTAGGTGTGTGTCTGCTGTCTTTAGTCATGGTAATCCGTGGTACTGTCTCTCAGTGTGACATCTAATTGCAGATGTATGTGCCTGTTAACAATGATTCATGTATCCCTCCTGTGTTTTCCCCCATGCAAGTTCCATTTCCCTCAAATTCTTCTAGTGGAGTTGGGGAACTCGACATAGAGTTCCTCATTAAATGGAATACCAATATTCCAATACTAAGTGGACACATCCTTTGCTTGGAAAGTAGGATTGGGGTGTTACCTGATATTGTACTTCAGGTATCTGCTGTTTTATGAAGTAAGTTGATTATAACAAGATGGATGAGTCATGGGTTTACTTTAGAACGTGGGTCTGTATGCTTTTTTTTGTTTAATTTTTTGTAATATCTCATGTAGGTATTCCTCTAATATGGAATGACCTGACATATAGGTCTAGCAACTCTAAACACTTATGTCCAGCTATCTTCCTGTGAGATTATACATGCTTGAATAATCTGCCATCTGATCAGCTTGTGACATATTAGCACTCACCAAAAGATTCTTATTCACAATTTTTCCCCTATAACTTCAGCTGCACAAAGAACATTCTCTGCTTGAAATGGATGTGGTTTCTCACTGAGTGCTGCCTCCCATGATTACTTGCATGGAGAGCTATGGTCTTATGATGATTACATTAAAGACTGGTGCAGTATATGTTGATGCACGTAAGGGGATGGGAACTTTGTTCAAGGCTTCTGGCATTTGCAGGAACATGCATGATAGTACACATGAGGTAATAGCTCTTTGTAGTAAAAAAAACTGTTAGCTTTAGGATCAGCAATCTTTTTGATATCTCATTTTAAAATCACTCTTCCAAAGATTTATTCTGTTTCAATTGAATATCAGGATTTCATGTTTTTTTTTTCAATTGAACTGAGTGAGATGTTATAGTATTCACAAAAACTTTGTTGTGATATATTTCAAAAAGTATAGTTGAACTTGATCTCATTGCCTTTATTTGCTGCAGTTTTTCTATTGTTTTGGCTGTTATCACATCATGCTAGTCTAAACAGGTATTTAGGTCATCCCATGTTCCGTGCCTTAGGGTCAACATTGCACATTTTTGATACTTTACTGGTTTAAAGTTCTAAGTCCATCTTCTGTAGCAGTGGGTACTGGGAGTCTTTCTTGGAAAAAAACTTGTTTCTCTGAACCTGCCTATTTTGTCTTCATTCTCAAGTAATGGGTAAGATAAAATCAGTTAATTCCACTGTCCAAATCTTATTGCCTCATGCTGACTTGCTCCTTAATGATTTTCATTCTTCTTGCCTGTCCCAAAGAAATCCTGTTCCATTACTTTTGATAAATCTTTTGTAATGGCTAGCTGTTATATACAGAATTTGAAGTCTTATTTTTTTCAAACTTGTCTGCATCTTTATTTTTTTCATGTTTCATATACCATTTTCATGATTATGGTTTGTTTTGTTTCAGTTGCAGTCTTCATGTCTTTGTGTTCACTGTTTTTTCTTGCTGTTTTGTGTTTTTCATACATCTTTCTTTGGTACCAAGATGTCATCATCGGATGTAAGCCTGGTATTAATTTGCCTGTCTTTGTTTGAACCTTGTGCATCTTGTTTCCATTCTTCCTCTGAAGATATGTTGTATTTTGTTACTAACTTCAAGATTAAGATGATTTGACATTTTTCAAATTTTTTTCATACTCTTATTTTTCTTTTAGAAAGGTTCTGTACTGACACCTTAATAGTCTTTCTACCAGAGATTTGGGCTGAGATAGTCACAGCTGTTTTTCTTATATTATGTTACCTAGCCTGACTGACCTCAATTCTTTTTTTTTGTTTTATGCCTTTTTCTTTTTGTAGTTTTTTTAACTCACCAATAAGGCTGTCTGTTTCTGGTGTGAAAAATGTAATATTTCCAAGGAGATCAACATTAGTTTTTATATTTTGCAATGGCTCATGTTCCACAGGTCTTGCTTTATTCATTCCATTGAATTTGTTTGTGCACCTCATATGTCTTGTTTATCAAGGTGTTTCTGACCACCTTAATTGGATTTCAGGTTATATAACATATTTAACATTTGGCTATCTGTGTAAGGTCTCATGGACTCTGCATCTTGTTCTTTACATCATTTAGTATTTTTATTGTTCTTCAGATGGAATCTCTCTTGGGAGTTTTGTATTTCCTACCTAGTATCCTTTATTAACTTTTTACAGGGTTTCTGAAATTCTGAATAATTTTGACTACATATACAGCACAGAACAAGAAAGGTAGAATAATTAAGTACAGTCTCTTTTTATCCATTAAGAACCTTTATTTATATTCATTCATCCAGTCGAAAGTCTCTTATTTTCTCTAGTGTATGTTTTTTTCGACGCAACCCCAGTTATTTCTGTAGCACTTTAAAAATCACCCAGTTTACAAATCAAGAGGTGTGTACAGTTTTGAAATTATTTAATTATATATATAATGAGATAACAAGATTGAAGTATGTCCTTTTATAACATATGTCTGAGTTGTTCCCCCAAGAATATACAACAGCATTATTGATATATCTTCCTCTAACCTATTTTATGTCACTACCATTGTTGGCTTCACAGGTTTAACATAACATTACTCCTAACAAAATCACTCCTTTGATTAAATTAAATGATTTCATGAATGTGTGTTCTTTAGAGCCTGTCTTTTTATTTGCACTAATTTTTGTTCCTCAAATCTACAAATTTTCTTGTTCTGAATTGTACTTCAGCTTCATTTGGTGATATATTTCTTGTAGTCTAATTTATTATGTTCCTGTGTTGTAGCTTTTGGTTTTATACTTTTCAGTTTCTTTTATGTTTATTTGTTCCCATCTACTTTAACATTGTGAGTATTCTAAATCTAAAAAACTTCAAATGTTGGGTCTATTTAATTCAAATTTTACATCTTTATAATTCAAACAACTTTCAAGTAGATACTACTCTCAAAACCCTTCTGTTGAACATCCCCACAAATGAATTGTCATCATAACTACAAGCTTAAGTAAATATTCTGTTTATGTGTGTGTGTGTGTACTAAGCATGCAGTGCTTTCTAAAAGCTTGCCAAATTTCATAAAGATACACATATCACATTAAAAGTTAGAGTATGGATACTTTCATATTGGTTATATGGTTAGTCAGAATTACCAAACCTATATCAAGAGAGTTAGTTAAATTGTAATGTCCCACCACAAGTATTTATGTATTATGAATCAGTTTTCATAAAGAAAATCCTTACTCATCTTTAGTTAAGTTACAGCAACAGCAACAAATATTGCATTGTAATAACTTGAGTTTTGCGAAAATTAATTTTTTCCACAGTTACATTAAAATGAATATCTTTAAATGATTTTTATAACTAATGTGTAATTCAACTATATTCATCTTTCATAGTTTTGATATAACTTTTTCCCACCAGCCATAATGCAAAATGGCTGGTGCTTTGATCTTATTATCATTACATTTCTCTTTCAATTTATCAAAACTTTTACAACAGTTTCAGTTAAAAGTTCATGTAATCCATGTGTGTTTTAAAGATAAACAGCTTACGATTATATTGTGTATTTCTTTTATATTCTGTAGGTGCTTAAAGCTGCAAAAAACTGAGGAACATCATGAAACACCAAAAAAAGACAGTGAACCAGACTTTCGGAGACTGTACAGTTACCTAGTGAATCTGTTGGAGAGTAATATCTCTCCTGACTTACCACCTGCAGAGAGTGAAGTTATAATTATACTTCTTAAAGATCTTGCTCAAGTGGTAAAATATCCTCTTTTACAGGAAGAAAAAGAATTCCTGAGAAGTAAGTTATGTAGTAAATTAGAAAATATAAATGTTGTATAACGAGTTAATGATTTTGTTTTTTCAAACCTGATTTGCAAAAAATGAAAATGCCTTGTTAAAAGAAATTCTTTTAATCTTGTGCTTGTGGAGTTGGGCAGTTAGATTGAACTATTAATGTGTAATTTTATGCATGTAATAATTGCAAATATACTTTGGGCATCTTCATAAAATTATGTAAGTTATTAGTAAACATTACAAATATGGTGTACACAGAAAATCCAAACTTAGTTATAGAATATTTTTCTAAAAATTTGTCTGTAATGCTACCAATTCAGAGTGATTCAGGCATTAACTAGTCTTGTGTGCAAACTGAATTTCATGTTAACTGTTTTGAAATGGGTCATGGCTCAAAGGCCATGTCATTGTTTTTGTTGACCAACATTCAAAATTTTATTGAACTACTATTTTATGAATTTATCTCCTTAAGTTTAGTATCAAACTGTACATTATAATTCAGATTTTCATATTAAATATTATTTAATTTCTAAATTAAACAGTAAAGTTCAATTTTTGTGTTTTATGTGGTATGTTGAAAACAGCACTGGTTCAAGTTAGATGTTTGTGATATCAAAATACAAAGTCTGTAGTCTTGTATGAATTAGGAATTCAAATTACCAATATTAAAAAGCTACAATATAAAATAAAGACCTTTTATCTTTTCTCTTTGCTGAGAAAACTCTATCTAGTGAATCAAACACGGTGGCCCCCACTCCCCTCTTTCCATATTTGGAAATAGTCCCTAAAATACACTTACTTCTATATGTGAATTGAATAATCAATTAAACACTAAAAATATTTTAGTGATTTTCTCAACAGTTTTTAAATGTAATGGCGTCCTCTCTTTTTCTCTAAATTTAATGTGACTATTTTACCAAATACTAATCTACTAAAATGCAGCCAATGTTACTCTGGCCACCAAATGTCGACTTTAAACTACTTTTCCCATGTTATTCCAAGCAATGTATTCATATACATACATAAATATTACATATAAGGGGATGGACAGAAAAAAGTGACTCCTTTGAAAATGTTAATTTGTTGTATTTTTTTAGATAACCATTGGACATTTCCCCCACTGCTTACCCCATTTGCTAGGGACATTTCGGGCACTGCTTACCCCGGTTGCTAGGGGCATTTCCCCTAGTGCTTACCCCATTGCTAGGGACATTTTCCCCAGTGCTTACCACCGTAGCTAGGGACATTTACTACACTTCTTACCACCAGTTGCAAGGGACATTTCCTCCACTGTTTACCACAGTTGCGATGGAAAGTTACCCCAATTGCTAGGGACCTTACCCCACTTCCCCCGTTTCTAGGTACATTTCCCCCAGTTCTTACCACCGTTGCTAGGAACATTTCCCTCACTTCTTTCCCCCGTTTCTAGGTACATTTCCCCCAGTTCTTACCACTGTTGCTAGGGACATTTCCCTCACTTCTTACCACCCGATGCAAGGGACAATTCCTACACTGTTTAGGGACATTTCTCCTACTGCTTACCCCCGTTGCTAGGGACATTTTGGACACAGCTTACACCAGTTCATAGGGATTTTTCCCCTACTACTTACCCCATTGATAGGGACATTTACCATCCTAATTTCCCCCCATTGCTAGGGACACTTCCTTCACTGTTTACACCCGTTGAAAGGCACATTCCCCGACTCAATACACTCGGTTACTAGGGACATTTTCCCCACTGCTTACCCCCGTTGCTAAGGACATTTCCCAAGTGCTTACCCCAGTTACTAGGGACATTTCCGATTCTGATTACCCACTTTCCTAGGAATATTTCCCACACTTCTTACCCCATTGCTAGGGAAATTTCCCCCACTGCTTACCCTTGTTGCTAAGGACATTTCCCCTGTGATTATTCCGCGTTGCTAGGTATATTTCCTCCACTGTTTACCCCCGTTGCTAGGGACATGTCCGACACTGCTTACCCTCGTTGCTAGGGACATTTCCTATACTGTTTACCACCATTGCTAGGGACTATTCCCTCAGTAGTTACCACTGTTGCTAGGGACATTTACCCCACTTCTTACCACCCCTGTTTCTAGAGACATTTCCCAACCTGTTTACACCATTGCTAGAAAATTAACCCCACTGCTTACCCCCGTTGCTAGGTACCGACACTGCTTACCCTCGTTGCTAGGGACATTCCCCCAGTTCTTTCCACGTTACTAGGTACATTTCCTCTAGTTCTTACCACCGTTGCTAAAGAAATTTCCCCCACTGCTTACCTCAGTTTCTAGAGGCATTTCCTACACTGCGTACCCCATATTCCTAGGAACATTTCCCACACTTCTTACCCTGTTGCTAGGGATATATCCGACATTTCTTACCCCATTGTAGGGACATTTCCCCCACTGTTTACCCCAGTTGCTAAGGACATTTACCCCACTTCTTTCCCCCGTTACTAGGTACATTTCCCCCAGTTCTTACCACCCGTTACTAGGGACATATCCCCCACTTCTTACCACCCGTTGCTAGGGACATTTCCTACACTGTTTACAACCATTGCTAGGGACAATTCCTCCACTGCTTACCCTTGTTGCTAGGGACACTTTGGACACTGCTTACACCAGTTCTTAGGGATTTCTCCCCCTCTGCTTACCCCATTGCTAGGGACATTTTCCCTGCTACTTTCACCCGTTGTTAGGGACATTTCCTTCACTCTTTCCCCCGCTGAGAGGCACATTCCTCGACTCAATACACCCCCGTTGCTAGGGACATTTCCCAATAGCTTACTCCTGTTGCTGGGGGCATTTCTTGCACTGCTTACCCCGGTTACTAGAGACATTTCCTACACTCCTTACCCCCTGCTAGGGACATTTCCGATTCTGCTTACCCCCATTACTAGGAACATTTCCCACACTTCCTACCCCGTTGCCAGGAAGATTTCCCCTACTGCTTACCTCCGTTGCTAGAGACATTTCGGACAGTGCGTACCGCCGTTCATCGGGAAATTTCCCCCACTCCTTACCACCGTTGCTAAAAACATTTTCCCCATTGCTTACCACCATTGCTAGGGACATTTCTGACACTGCTTACCCTCGTTTTTAGGGAAATTTCCCCCACTCATGTTAATATAACACTTTTTACAAAGAGCAAGAAAAAATCATATTAATCTAACACTTGTTTCAAAGAACAAGAAACACTCATGTTAATATAACAATTGTTACAAAGAACAAGAAAGAAAGATGTTAATATGACACTTGTTAAAAGAACAAGAGTCACTCATGGTTAAATAACATTTCTTGCAAAGAACAAAAGACACTCGTGTCAATGTAACACTTGTTAAAAAGAACAACTCGTCTATATAAAACTTGTTACAAAGAACGAGACACACATGTTAATGTAACACTCGTTACAAAGAACAAGAAACACTAATATTAATGTAACACTTGTTAAAAGAACAAGAGACACACATGTTTACGTAAAACTTACTACTAAGAACAAGAGCACTTGTGTTAATATAGGACTTGTAATAAAGAACAAGACACTCATGTTAATGTAACACTTGTTAAAAGAACAAGAGAACTCATGTCAATATAACACTTGTTACAAAGAACAACAGACACTCATGTTAATGTAACACTTGTTACAAAGAACAAGACACACTCGTGTTAATGTAACACTTATTACAAAACATGAGAATTCGTGTTTATATTACACATGCTACAAAAAAAAGACACTCGTGTTAAAAAACACTTGTTTCAATAAAAAACAAACACGTTATTATAACACTTGTTACAAAGAACAAGAAACACTCATGTAAAGGTAACATTTGTTAAAAAGAACAAAAGGACTCGTATTTATATGACACTTGTCAGAAAGAACAAGAGAAACTTGTTAATGTAACGTGTTACAAATAACACGAGAATTCGTGTCAATATAACACTTGTTACAAAGTACAAGAAAACTCGTGTTAATGTAACACTTTTTACAAAAAATAAGAGGTCGTATTAACATAACACTTCTTACAAAGAACAAGAAAACTTGTGTTAATATAATACTTGTTACAAAGAACAAGAGAATTCGTGTTAATGTAATACTTCTTATCAAGGACAAAAGACACTCATGTTAATGTAACCCTTATTACAATAAAGAGAACTCGTGTTAATATGACACTTTTTACAAAGAGCAAGAGACCCTCATGTTAATATAATACTTGTTCCAAAGAACAAGAGAACTCGTGCTTATATTACACTTGCTAGAAACAACAAGAAACAATCATGTTAATATAACACTTGTTTCAAAGAAGAAGAGACACTCATGTTAATATACACTTATTACAAAGAACGAAAAACAATGATGTTAATGTAACAGCTGTTAAAAAAGAACAAAAGAACTCGTGTTAATATAACACTTGTTACAAAGAATAAGAGAACTCCTATTGATATAACACCTATCACAAAGAACAAGACACTCATGTTAGTCTAACACTTGTTACAAAGAATAAGAAACAATCATGTTAATATAACACTTGTTTTAAAAAAAACAAGAAACACAAACGTTATTATAACACTTGTTAGAAAGAACAAGAGACCTCGTATTTATGTAACACTTGTTACAAAGAACAAAAGAACTCGTGTTTATGTAACACTTCTAACAAAAAACAAGAAACAATCATATTATTCTAACACGTTTCAAAGAACAAGACACTGATGTCAATATAACACTTGTTTCAAAGAAAAAGAGACACTCATGGTAATATAACACTTGCTACAAACAACAAGAGAATTGGTGTTAATAGAGCATTTGTAATAAAGAACAAGACATTCATGTTAATGTAACACTTGTTACAAAGAACAAGACACTCGTGTTATTGTAAAACTTGTTACAAAGAACAAGAGACACTCGTGTCATTGTAAAACGTATTACAAAGAACAAGAGACACTCAAGTTAATGTTACACTTATTACAAAGAACAACAGACATTCATGTTAATGTAACAGTTGTTAAAAAGAACAAAAGAACTCATGTCAATATAACATTTGTTACCAAGAACAAAAGATACTCATGTTAACGTAACACTTATTACAAAAAGAAGAGAACTCGTGTTAATATAACACTTGTTACAAAGAGCAAGAGACACTCATGTTAATGTAATACTTGTTTCAAAGAATAACAGAAATCAAGCTAATATAAAACTTGTTACAAAAAGAAGAGACAATCATCTTTATGTAACACTTGTTACATAGAACAAGAGACACTCATGTTAATGTAAGACTTCTTACAAAGAACAAGAAACAATCGTTAATATAACACTTGTTACAAAGAACAAGAAACAGTCACGTTATTATAACACTTGTTACAAAGAACAAGAGAACTCGTGTTTATGTAACACTTGTTACAAAGAACAAGAGAACTCGTCTTTATGTAACACTTGTTACAAAAAACAAGAAACAATCATATTATTCTAACACTTGTTACAAAGAACAAGACACTGATGTTAATATAACACTTGTTAAGAACAAGAGACACTGATGTTAATTAACACTTGTGTTAATATAACACTTGTTAATATAACACTTGTTAACAAGAGAATCGTGTTAATATAACACTTGAGACAATCGTGTTAATATAACACTTGTTAAAACAAGAAACAATCATGTTAATATAACACTTGTTACAAGAGAAACACTTGTTCATGTTAATATAACACACTTGTTAATTAACACTTGTTACAAAAAAACGAGAAACATGTTGTTAATATAACTTGTTACAAAAGAATGTTAATATAACACTTGTTACAAGAAAAAGAACAAGTGAGAAACACTCATGTTAATGTAACACTTGTTACAAGAACAAAAGACACTAATGTTAAAGTAACACTTGTTACAAAGAACAAGAGACACTCGTGTTAAATGTTAACACTTGTTGTTAAAAGAACAAAAGAACTCATGTTAATATAACACTTGTTACAAAAGAACAAAAATGTTAAAGTAACACTTGTTACAAAGAACAAGAGACACTCGTGTTAATGTAACACTTGTTACAAAGAACAAAAGAACTCATGTTAATATAACACTTGTTACCAATTAGACACTCGTGTTAATGTAACACTTGTTACAAAGAACAAGAAAACTTCTGTTAATATAACACTTGTTACAAAGAACAAGAAAACTTCATGTTAATATAACACTTGTTACAAAGAACAAGAGAATTCGTGTTGATGTAATACTTCTTATCAAGAACAAAAAGACACTCATGTTAATGTAACACTTATTACAAAGAAGAGAACTCGTGTTAATATAACACTTTTACAAAGAGAAAGAGACACTCATGTTAATGTAATACTTGTTACAAAGAATAAGAGACCTCGTGTTTATATTACACTTGTTAGAAAGAACAAGAGACAATCATGTTAATATAACACTTGTTACAAAGAACAAGAAACCTCGTGTTAATATAACACTTGTTACAAAGAACGAGAAACAATGATATTAATGTAACAGCTGTTAAAAGAACAAAAGAACTCGTGTTAATATAACACTTGTTACAAAGAATAAGAGAACTCCTATTGATGTAACACCTATCACAAAGAACAAGACACTCATGTTAATCTAACACTTGTTACAAAGAATAAGAAACAATCATGTTAATATAACACTTGTTTCAAAACAAGAAACAATGATGTTAGAATAATAATGTTATATTAACATGATTGTCTCTTCTTTTTTGTAACAACTGTTGTATTAACACGACTTTCTTGTTCTTTGTAACACGTGTTATATCAACATGAGTGTCTCTTGTTCTTTGTAACAAGTGTTAGATTAATATGATTGTTTCATGTTCTTTGCAACAAGTGTTACATTAACATGAGTGTCTCTTGTTCTTTGTAACAAGTGTTATATTAATAGAGTTCTCTTGTTCTTTGTAACAAGTGTTACATATAACACTTGTTACTTGTAACAGTGTTAATGTACTTGTAACAAGTAACATGTTAATACAACACTTGTTACAAAGAACAAGACACTCGTGTTAATGTAACACTTGTTACAAAAAGAAAAAGAACAAATGTTAATATAACACTTGTTACAAAGAACAAGAGAACTCATGTTAATATAACACTTGTTACAAAGAACAAGACAACTCATCTTGTTTAATGTAACACTTGTTACAAAGAACAAGAGACACTCATGTTAATGTAACACTTGTTACAAAAAACAAGAGACACTCATGTTAATATAACACTTGTTACAAAGAACAAGAGAACTCATGTTAATATAACACTTGTTACAAAAGAACAACACTCATGTTAATGTAACACTTGTTACATGTTAATATAACACTTGTTACAAAGAACAAGAGTCACTCGTGTTAATGTAACACTTTTACAAAGAACAAGAGAACTCATGTTAATAAAACACTTTTATAAAGAACTATAGAACTCGTGTTAATGTAACACTTGTTACAAAGAACAAGAAACAATCATGTTAATATAACACTTGTTGTATTGACATCAGTGTCTCTTTGTTTTGAAACAACTTGTGTTAGATTAACATGATTGTTTCTTGTTCTTTGTAACAAGTGTTACATTAACATGAATGTCTCTTGTTCTTTCTAACAAGTGTTATAATAACAAGATTTCTCTTGTTCTTTGAAACAAGTGTTAGATTAACATGACTGTTTTTTGTTCTTTGCAACAAGTGTTACATTAAGATGAATGTCTCTTGTTCTTTGTAACAAGTGTTATATTAAAACGATTTCTCTTGTTCTTTGTAACAAGTATTAACCTAACATGAGTGTCTCTTGTTCTTTGTAACAAGTGTTACATTAACATGAGTGTCTCTTTCTGTGTAAAAGTGTTAAATTATAACGAGTGTGTCTTGTTCTTTGTAACAAGAGTCTCTTGTCACATTAACATGAGTGTCTCCTTGTTATTGTAACAAAGTTTTCTATTAAATGAGTTTTCTTGTTCTTTATAACAAGTGTTACATTAACATGAGTTCTCTTGTTCTTTGTAACAAGTGTTATATTAACATGATTGTCTTGTTGTTCTTTGTAACAAGTGTTACATTAACATGAGTGTCTCTAGTTCTTTGTAACAAGTGTTATATTAACATGAGTCTCTTGTTCTTTGTAACAAGTGTTAGATTAATATGATTGTCTTGTTCTTTGTAACAAGTGTTACATTAACATGAGTGTCTCTTGTTCTTTGTAACAAGTGTTATATTAACATGAGTTCTCTTGTTCTTTGTAACAAGTGTTACATTAACATGAGTCTCTTGTACTTTGTAACAAGTAACATGTTAAAACAACACTTGCTACAAAGAACAAGAGAAGTCGTGTTAATAGAGCACTTGTAATAAAGAACAAGACATTCCTGTTAATGTAACACTTGTTACAAAAACAAAGATACTCATGTTAATCTAACACTTGTTACAAAGAACAAGAGAAACTCGTGTTATTGTAACACTTGTTAGAAAAAAAACAAGAAACAATGATGTTAATATAACACTTGTTTCAAAGAATAAGAGAACTCATGCTAATATAAAACTTGTTACAAAAAGAAGAGACAATCATCTTTATGTTACACTTGTTACAAAGAACAAGAGACTCATGTTAATATAACACTTGTTACAAAGAACAAGAAACAATCATGTTAATATAACACTTGTTACAAAGAACAAGAAACAATCATGTTAATATATCACTTGATACAAAGAACAAGATACAATTATGTTAATGTAACACTTGTTACAAAAAACAAGAAACACTCACGTTATTATAACACTTGTTATAAAGAACAAGAGAACTTGTTTATGTAACACTAGTTACAAAAAACAAGAGACACCATGTTTATGTAACACATGTGACAAAGAACAAGAGACATGTTAATATAACACTTGTTACGAAGAACAAGAGACACTCGTGTTAATGTAACACTTTTACAAAGAACAAGAGAACTCATGTTAATGAAACACTTTTATAAAGAACAATAGAACTCGTGTTAATGAAACACTTGTTAAAAAGAACAAGAAACAATCATGTTAATATAACACTTGTTGTATTGACATCAGTGTCTCTTGTTCTTTGAAACATGTGTTAGATTAACATGATTGTTTCTTGTTCTTTGTAACAAGTGTTACATTAACATGAATGTCTCTTGTTCTTTCTAACAAGTGTTATAATAACAAGATTTCTCTTGTTCTTTGAAACAAGTGTTAGATTAACATGACTGTTTTGTTCTTTGCAACAAGTGTTACATTAAGATGAATGTCTCTTGTTCTTTGTAACAAGTGTTATATTAAAACGATTTCTCTTGTTCTTTGCAATAAGTATTAACCTAATATTAGTGTCTCTTGTTCTTTGTAACAAGTGTAACATTAACATGAGTGTCTCTTTCTGTGTAAAAGTGTTAAATTATAACGAGTGTGTATTGTTCTTTGTAACAAGTGTCACATTAACACGAGTGTCTCCTGCTTATTGTTCCAAGTTTTCTATTAATGAGTTTTCTTGTTCTTTATAACAAGTATTACATTAACACGAGTTCTCTTGTTCTTTGTAACAAATGTTATATTAACATGATTGTCTTGTTCTTTGTAACAAGTGTTACATTAACATGAGTGTCTCTAGTTCTTTGTAACAAGTGTTATATTAACATGAGTGTCTCTTGTTCTTTGTAACAAGTGTTAGATTAACATGAGTGTCTCTTGTTCTTTGTAACAAGTGTTACATTAACATGAGTGTCTCTTGTTCTTTGTAACAAGTGTTACATTAACATGAGTGTCTCTTGTTCTTTGTAACAAGTGTTACATTAATATGAGTTCTTGTTCTTTGTAACAAGTATTAACATCATTAATATTACGAGTGTCTCTTGTTCTTTGTAACAAGTGTTAACATTAACACGATTTCTCTTGTTCATTGTAACAAGTGTTAGATAAACAAGTGTCTCTTGTTCTTTTAATATTAGTGTCTCTTGTTCTTTGTAACAAAGTGTTACATTAACATGAGTGTCTGTAACACTTGTAACAAGTGTTAAAACAAATGACACTCATGTTAATGTTAACACTTGTTACAAAGAACAAGAGAAACTCGTGTTATTGTAACACTTGTTAGAAAAGAACAAGAAACAATGATGTTAATATAACACTTGTTACAAGAACAAGAGAACTCATGTTAATGTAACACTTGTTACAATTAACAAGAGTTCATCTTGTTAACACTTGTTACAAAGAACAAAGTTACTACATGTTACATGTAACACTTGTTACTTTGTAACAAGTAACATGTTAAAATAACACTTGTTACAAAAGAACAAGACACTCATGTTAATGTAACACTTGTTACAAAGAACAAGAAACACTCATGTTAATATAACACTTGTTATAAAGAACAAAGACACTCATGTTAATGTAACACTTGTTACAAAAACAAGAGACACTCATGTTTATGTAACACTTGTTACAAAGAACAAGAGACACTCATGTTAATATAACACTTGTTACAAAGAACAAGAGACACTCATGTTAATGTAACACTTGTTACAAAGAACAAGAGAACTCGTGTTAATGTAACACTTTTACAAAGAACAAGAGAACTCATGAACTTTTATAAAGAACTATAAAACTCGTGTTAATGAAACACTTGTTAAAAGAACAAGAAACAATCATGTTAATATAACACTTGTTGTATTGACATCAGTGTCTCTTGTTCTTTGAAACATGTGTTAGATTAACATGATTGTTTCTTGTTCTTTGTAACAAGTGTTACATTAACATGAATGTCTCTTGTTCTTTCTAACAAGTGTTATAATAACAAGATTTCTCTTGTTCTTTGAAACAAGTGTTAGATTAACATGACTGTTCTTTGTTCTTTGCAACAAGTGTTACATTAAGATGAATGTCTCTTGTTCTTTGTAACAAGTGTTATATTAAAACGATTTCTCTTGTTCTTTGCAATAAGTATTAACCTAATATTAGTGTCTCTTGTTCTTTGTAACAAGTGTTACATTAACATGAGTGTCTCTTTCTTTGTAAAAGTGTTAAATTATAACGAGTGTGTCTTGTTCTTTGTAACAAGTCACATTAACATGAGTGTCTCTTGTCTCTTATTGTAACAAGTGTTTCTATTAACATGAGTTTTCTTGTTCTTTGTAACAAGTGTTACATTAACATGAGTTCTCTTGTTCTTTGTAACAATACAAAGAACAACATGAGTTCTCTTAATAAACACTTGTAACAATTCCTGTTAATGTTACACTTGTTTAACATGATACTCATGTTAATCTCTTGTTACAAGAACAAAGAAACTCATGTTAATGTAAACTTTTACTTGTTTCAAGAAGAAATCTTCTTGTTTTGTAACAAGTGTTAGAATGATTGTCTCTTGTTTTTTGTAACAAGTGTTATATTAACATGAGTGTCTTGTTCTTTGTAACAAGTGTTACATTGAAACATGATTGTCTCTTGTTCTTTGTAACAAGTGTTAACATTAACATGAGTGTCTCTTGTTCTTTGTAACAAGTGTTATATTAATATGAGTTCTCTTGTTCTTTGTAACAAGTGTTACAATTAACATGAGAGTCTCTTGTTCTTTGTAACAAGTGTTAGATAAACATGAGTGTCTCTTGTTCTTTGAACAAGTGTTAGATTGATATGATTGTTTCTTGTTCTTTCCAACAAGTGTTACATTAACATGAGTGTCTCTAGATCTTTGTAACAAGTGTTACATTAACATGAGTCTCTTGTACTTTGTAACAAGTAACATGTTAATACAACACTTGTTACAAAGAACACGACACTCATGTTAATGTAACACTTGCTACAAAGAACAAGAGAAGTCGTGTTAATAGAGCACTTGTAATAAAGAACAAGACATTCCTGTTAATGTAACACTTGTTACAAAAAAACAAAGATACTCGTGTTAATCTAACACTTGTTACAAAGAACAAGAGAAACTCGTGTTATTGTAACACTTGTTAGAAAAACAAGAAACAATGATGTTAATATAACACTTGTTTCAAAGAATAAGAGAACTCATGCTAATATAAAACTTGTTACAAAAAAAGAAGAGACAATCATCTTTATGTTACACTTGTTACAAAGAACAAGAGACTCATGTTAATGTAACACTTGTTACAAAGAACAAGAAACAATCATGTTAATATATCACTTGATACAAAGAACAAGATACAATTATGTTAATGTAACACTTGTTACAAAAAACACTCACGTTATTATAACACTTGTTATAAAGAACAAGAGAACTCGCGTTTATGTAACACTAGTTACAAAAAACAAGAGACACCCATGTTTATGTAACACATGTGACAAAGAACAAGAGACATGTTAATATAACACTTGTTACGAAGAACAAGAGACACTCGTGTTAATGAAACACTTTTATAAAGAACTATAAAACTCGTGTTAATGAAACACTTTTATAAAGAGAACTATAAAAACGTGTTAATGAAACACTTTTTAAAAAGAAGAAGAAACAATCATGTTAATATAACACTTGTTGTATTGACATCAGTGTCTCTTGTTCTTTGAAACATGTGTTAGATTAACATGATTGTTTCTTGTTCTTTGTAACAAGTGTTACATTAACATGAATGTCTCTTGTTCTTTCTAACAAGTGTTATAATAACAAGATTTCTCTTGTTCTTTGAAACAAGTGTTAGATTAACATGACTGTTTTTTTTTTGCAACAAGTGTTACATTAAGATGAATGTCTCTTGTTCTTTGTAACAAGTGTTATATTAAAACGATTTCTCTTGTTCTTTGCAATAAGTATTAACCTAATATTAGTGTCTCTTGTTCTTTGTAACAAGTGTAACATTAACATGAGTGTCTCTTTCTGTGTAAAAGTGTTAAATTATAACGAGTGTGTCTTGTTCTTGTTTTGTAACAAGTCACATTAACACGAGTGTCTCCTACTTATTGTTCCAAGTTTTCTATTAATGAGTTTTCTTGTTCTTTGTAACAAAGTGTTATGTATTAACATGAGTTTCTCTTGTTCTTTGTAACAAGTGTTACATTAACATGAGTTCTCTTGTTCTTTGTAACAAGTGTTACATTAACATGATGTTCTTTGTAACTCTTGTTCTTGTTTTGTAACAAGTGTTACATTAACATGAGTGTCTCTTGTTCTTTGTAACAAGTGTTACATTAACATGAGTGTCTCTTGTTCTTTGTAACAAGTGTTATATTAACATGAGTGTCTCTTGTTCAACTGTTTGTAACAAGTTGTTACAATTATTGATATGATTGTTTCTTGTTCTTTGTAACAAGTGTTACATTAACATGAGTGTCTAGTTCTTTGTAACAAGTTTTATATCAATATGAGTTGTTTCTTGTTCTTTGTAACAAGTGTTACGTTAACATGAGAGTCTCTTGTTCTTTGTAACAAGTGTTAGATAAACATGAGTGTCTCTTGTTCTTTGAACTAGTGTTAGATTGATATGATTGTTTCTTGTTCTTTCCAACAAGTGTTACATTAACATGAGTGTCTCTAGATCTTTGTAACAAGTGTTACATTAACATGAGTCTCTTGTACTTTGTAACAAGTAACATGTTAATACAACACTTGTTACAAAGAACACGACACTCATGTTAATGTAACACTTGTTACAAAGAACAAGAGAAGTCGTGTTAATAGAGCACTTGTAATAAAGAACAAGACATTCCTGTTAATGTAACACTTGTTACAAAAAAACAAAGATA
The DNA here is from genome assembly GCF_004210375.1 of Tachypleus tridentatus. Lineage (NCBI taxonomy): Eukaryota > Metazoa > Arthropoda > Merostomata > Xiphosura > Limulidae > Tachypleus > Tachypleus tridentatus. The sequence continues at coordinate 68,931,207 of NW_027467782.1, read as the reverse complement.
CTCGTGTTAATCTAACACTTGTTACAAAGAACAAGAGAAACTCGTGTTATTGTAACACTTGTTAGAAAAAAACAAGAAACAATGATGTTAATATAACACTTGTTTCAAAGAATAAGAGAACTCATGCTAATATAAAACTTGTTACAAAAAAGAAGAGACAATCATCTTTATGTTACACTTGTTACAAAGAACAAAGAGACTCATGTTAATGTAACACTTGTTACAAAGAACAAGAAACAATCATGTTAATATAACACTTGTTACAAAGAACAAGATACAATTATGTTAATGTAACACTTGTTACAAAAAAAACAAGAAACACTCACGTTATTATAACACTTGTTATAAAGAACAAGAGAACTCGCGTTTATGTAACAAGACTCAGTTAACACATGTGAAAAGAACAAGAGACACATGTTAATATAACACATGTGACAAAGAACAAGAGACATGTTAATATAACACTTGTTACGAAAGAACAAGAGACACTCGTGTTAATGTAACACTTTTACAAAGAACAAGAGAACTCATGTTAATGAAACACTTTTATAAAGAACAATAAAACTCGTGTTAATGAAACACTTGTTAAAAGAACAAGAAACAATCATGTTAATATAACACTTGTTGTATTGACATCAGTGTCTCTTGTTCTTTTAAACATGTGTTAGATTAACATGATTGTTTCTTGTTCTTTGTAACAAGTGTTACATTAACATGAATGTCTCTTGTTCTTTGAAACAAGTGTTAGATTAACATGACTGTTTTTTGTTCTTTGTAACAAGTGTTACATTAAGATGAATGTCTCTTGTTCTTTGTAACAAGTGTTATATTAAAACGATTTCTCTTGTTCTTTGCAATAAGTATTAACCTAATATTAGTGTCTCTTGTTCTTTGTAACAAGTGTAACATTAACATGAGTGTCTCTTTCTGTGTAAAAAGTGTTAAATTATAACGAGTGTGTCTTGTTCTTTGTAACAAGTCACATTAACACGAGTGTCTCCTACTTATTGTTCCAAGTTTTCTATTAATGAGTTTTCTTGTTCTTTATAACAAGTATTACATTAACACGAGTTCTCTTGTTCTTTGTAACAAATGTTATATTAACATGATTGTCTCTTGTTCTTTGTAACAAGTGTTATATCAACATGAGTGTCTCTTGTTCTTTGTAACAAGTGTTATATTAACATGAGTGTCTCTTGTTCTTTGTAACAAGTGTTCTCTTGTTCTTTGTAACAAGTGTTACATTAACATGAGTTCTCTTGTTCTTTGTAACAAGTGTTACATTAACATGAGAGTCTCTTGTTCTTTGTACAAAGAACAAGTGTTAATATTAACACTTGTGTCATGTTGTTAACACTTGTTGTAACATGTTAAAATGTAACACTTGTTAAGAAACAAAACAGTCATGTTAATATAACATAACAAGTGTTACATTAACTTGTTACAATGAATATTAAATTGTACTCATGTTCTTTGTAACAAGTGTTACATTAACATGAGTGTTCTCTTGTTCTTTGTAACAAGTGTTCTTTTATGTTAATATGAGAGTCTCTTGTTCTTTGTAACAAGTGTTAGATAAACATGAGTGTCTCTTGTTCTTTGAACTAGTGTTAGATTGATATGAGTTGTTTCTTGTTCTTTGTAACAAGTGTTACATTAACATGAGTGTCTCTTGTTCTTTGTAACAAGTGTTACATTAACATGAGTCTTGTACTTTGTAACAAGTAACATGTTAATACAACACTTGTTACAAAGAACACGACACTCATGTTAATCTTAACACTTGTTACAAAGAACAACAACACTCGTGTTAATATAACACTTGTAATAAAGAACAAGACATTCCTGTTAATGTAACACTTGTTACAAAAAACACAAAGATACTCGTGTTAATGTAACACTTGTTACAAAGAACAAAGAAACTCGTGTTATTGTAACACTTGTTAGAAAAAACAAGAAACAATGATGTTAATATAACACTTGTTTCAAAGAATAAGAGAACTCATGCTAATATAAAACTTGTTACAAAAAAGAAGAGACAATCATCTTTATGTTACACTTGTTACAAAGAACAAGAGACTCATGTTAATGTAACACTTGTTACAAAGAACAAGAAACAATCATGTTAATATATCACTTGATACAAAGAACAAGATACAATTATGTTAATGTAACACTTGTTACAAAAAACAAGAAACACTCACGTTATTATAACACTTGTTATAAAGAACAAGAGAACTCGCGTTATGTAACACTAGTTACAAAAAACAAAACAAGTTTAGTAACACACTTGTTACAAAGAACACTCATGTTATGTAACACTTGTTACAAAGAACAAGAGACACTCATGTTAATATAACACTTGTTACAAAGAACAAGAGACACTCATGTTAATGTAACACTTTTACAAAGAACAAGAGAACTCATGTTAATGAAACACTTTTATAAAGAACTAGAAAACTCGTGTTAATGAAACACTTGTTAAAAGAACAAGAAACAATCATGTTAATATAACACTTGTTGTATTGACATCAGTGTCTCTTGTTCTTTGAAACATGTGTTAGATTAACATGATTGTTTCTTGTTCTTTGTAACAAGTGTTACATTAACATGAATGTCTCTTGTTCTTTCTAACAAGTGTTATAATAACAAGATTTCTCTTGTTCTTTGAAACAAGTGTTAGATTAACATGACTGTTTTTTGTTCTTTGCAACAAGTGTTACATTAAGATGAATGTCTCTTGTTCTTTGTAACAATTGTTATATTAAAACGATTTCTCTTGTTCTTTGCAATAAGTATTAACCTAATATTAGTGTCTCTTGTTCTTTGTAACAAGTGTAACATTAACATGAGTGTCTCTTTCTGTGTAAAAAGTGTTAAATTATAACGAGTGTGTCTTGTTCTTTGTAACAAGTCACATTAACACGAGTGTCTCCTACTTATTGTTCCAAGTTTTCTATTAATGAGTTTTCTTGTTCTTTATAACAAGTATTACATTAACACGAGTTCTCTTGTTCTTTGTAACAAATGTTATATTAACATGATTGTCTTGTTCTTTGTAACAAGTGTTACATTAACATGAGTGTCTCTAGTTCTTTGTAACAAGTGTTATATCAACATGAGTGTCTCTTGTTCTTTGTAACAAGTGTTACATTAACATGAGTGTCTCTTGTTCTTTGTAACAATTGTTACATTAACATGAGTGTCTTGTTCTTTGTAACAAGTGTTATATTAATACGAGTTCTTTTGTTCCTTGTAACAAGTGTTACATTGATATGATTGTTTCTTGTTCTTTGTAATAAGTGTTACATTAACATGAGTGTCTCTAGTTCTTTGTAAGAAGTTTTATATCAATACGAGTTCTCTTGTTCTTTGTAACAAGTGTTAGATAAAGTCTCTCTTGTACATTGTAATGAGTGTCTCTTGTTCTTTGAACTAGTGTTAGATTGATATGATTGTTTCTTGTTCTTTCCAACAAGTGTTACATTAACATGAGTGTCTCTAGATCTTTGTAACAAGTGTTACATTAACATGAGAGTCTCTTGTACTTTGTAACAAGTAACATGTTAATACAACACTTGTTACAAAGAACACGACACTCATGTTAATGTAACACTTGCTACAAAGAACAAGAGAAGTCGTGTTAATAGAGCACTTGTAATAAAGAACAAGACACTGTTAATGTAACACTTGTTACAAAAAAACAAAGATACTCGTGTTAATCTAACACTTGTTACAAAGAAGAAGAGAAACTCGTGTTATTGTAACACTTGTTAGAGAAAACAAGAAACAATGATGTTAATATAACACTTGTTTCAAAGAATAATAGAACTCATGCTAATATAAAACTTGTTACAAAAAGAAGAGACAATCATCTTTATGTTACACTTGTTACAAAGAACAAGAGACACTCATGTTTATGTTACACATGTTACAAAGAACAAGAAACAATCATGTTAATATATCACTTGATACAAAGAACAAGATACAATTATGTTAATGTAACACTTGTTACAAAAAACAAGAAACACTCACGTTATTATAACACTTGTTATAAAAAACAAGAGAACTCGCGTTTATGTAACACTAGTTACAAAAAACAAGAGACACCCATGTTTATGTAACACATGTGACAAAGAACAAGAGACATGTTAATATAACACTTGTTACGAAGAACAAGAGACACTCGTGTTAATGTAACACTTTTACAAAGAACAAAGAACTCAAGTTAATGTAACACTTTTATAAAGAACAAGAGAACTCATGTTAATGAAACACTTTTATAAAGAACTATAAAACTCGTGTTAATGAAACACTTGTTAAAAGAACAAGAAACAATCATGTTAATATAACACTTGTTGTATTGACATCAGTGTCTCTTGTTCTTTGAAACATGTGTTAGATTAACATGATTGTTTCTTGTTCTTTGTAACAAGTGTTACATTAACATGAATGTCTCTTGTTCTTTCTAACAAGTGTTATAATAACAAGATTTCTCTTGTTCTTTGAAACAAGTGTTAGATTAACATGACTGTTTTTTGTTCTTTGCAACAAGTGTTACATTAAGATGAATGTCTCTTGTTCTTTGTAACAAGTGTTATATTAAAACGATTTCTCTTGTTCTTTGCAATAAGTATTAACCTAATATTAGTGTCTCTTGTTCTTTGTAACAAGTGTAACATTAACATGAGTGTCTCTTTCTGTGTAAAAGTGTTAAATTATAACGAGTGTGTCTTGTTCTTTGTAACAAGTCACATTAACACGAGTGTCTCCTACTTATTGTTCCAAGTTTTCTATTAATGAGTTTTCTTGTTCTTTATAACAAGTATTACATTAACACGAGTTCTCTTGTTCTTTGTAACAAATGTTATATTAACATGATTGTCTTGTTCTTTGTAACAAGTGTTACATTAACATGAGTGTCTCTTGTTCTTTGTAACAAGTGTTATATTAACATGAGTGTCTCTTGTTCTTTGTAACAATAGATGTCTCTTAATTCTTTGTTATATTAACATGATTTCTTGTTCTTTGTAACAAGTGTTACATTAATATGATTGTTTCTTGTTCTTTGTAACAAGTGTTACATTAACATGAGTTCTTTGTAACAAGTTTTATATCAATACGAGTTGTCTCTTGTTCTTTGTTGTAACAAGAGTCTCTTGTTCATTGTAACAAGTGTTAGATAAACATGAGAGTGTCTCTTGTTCTTTGTAACAAGTGTTAGATTAATATGATTGAACTAGTGTTCTTGTTCTTTCCAACAAGTGTTAACATACATTAACATGAGAGTCTTGTACTTTGTAACAAGTAACATGTTAATACAACACTTGTTACAAAGAACACGACACTCATGTTAATGTAACACTTGCTACAAAAGAACAAGAGAAGTCGTGTTAATAGAGCACTTGTAATAAAGAACAAGACATTCCTGTTAATGTAACACTTGTTACAAAAAAACAAAGATACTCGTGTTAATCTAACACTTGTTACAAAGAACAAGAGAACTCGTGTTATTGTAACACTTGTTGAAAAAACAAGAAACAATCATGTTAATATAACACTTGTTTCAAAGAATAAGAGAACTCATGCTAATGTAAAACTTGTTACAAAAGAAGAGACAATCATCTTTATGTAACACTTGTTACAAAGAACAAGAGACTCATGTTAATATAACACTTGTTACAAAGAACAAGACACTTGACAATCATGTTAATGTAACACTTGTTACAAAGAACAAGAAACACTCATGTTATTGTAACACTTGTTACAAAGAACAAGAAATCGCGTTTATGTAACACTTGTTACAAATAACACTCATGTTTATGTAACACTTGTTAACAAGAGAACTCATGTTAATATAACACTTGTTACAAAAGAACAAGAGAGTGTCTTATGTAACACTTTGTTACAAAGAACAGAGTGTTAATGAAACAAAGAACAAGAAACACTCATGTTAATATAACACTTGTGTGTATTGATAACACTTGTATTCTTTGAAACAACTTTGTATGATTAACAGATTGTTTCTTAAAGAACAAGACTAACTGAATTTCTGTGTTAATGTAACAAGTGTTGTAATAACAAGTTTCTCTTGTTCTTTAAAACAAGTGTTAGATTAACATGACTTGTTTCTTGTTCTTTGTAACAAGTGTTACATTAACATGAATGTCTCTTGTTCTTTCAAACAAGTGTTATAATAACAAGATTTCTCTTGTTCTTTGCAATAAGTATTAACCTAATATGAGTGTCTCTTGTTCTTTGTAACAAGTGTTACATTAACATGAATGTCTCTTTCTCTTTGTAACAAGTGTTACATTAACATGAGTGTTCTTGTTCTTTGTAACAAGTCACATTAGTGTTAACACTTGTTCTTTTGTTCAAGTTTTTATTAAATGATTTCTTGTTCTTTATAACAAGTATTACATTAACATTAGTCTCTTGTTCTTTGTAACAAGTGTTACATTAACATGAGTGTCTCTTGTTCTTTGTAACAAGTGTTATATTAACATGAGTGTCTCTTGTTCTTTGTAACAAGTGTTACATTAACATGATTGTTTTCTTGTTCTTTGTAACAAGTGTTACATTAACATGAGTGTCTCTTGTTCTTTGTAACAAGTGTTATATATAACATGAGTTCTCTTGTTCTTTGTAACAAGTGTTAGATTAACATGAGTGTCTCTTGTTCTTTGAACAAGTGTTAGATTAATATGATTGTCTCTTGTTCTTTGTAACAAGTGTTATATTAACACGAGTGTCTCTTGTTCTTTGTAACAAGTGTTACATTAACATGAGTGTCTCTTGTTCTTTGTAACAAGTGTTATGTTAATACAACACTTGTTACAAGTTGTATACACGACACTCATGTTAATGTAACACTTAACATGAGTAACACTACAAACAAGTAACAAGTTACAAAACCAAAACTGTGTTACTGTAACATTGTTACAAAGAAGTCGTGTTAATAGAACACTTGTAATAAAGAACAAGACATTCCTGTTAATGTAACACTTGTTACAAAAACAAAGATACTCGTGTTAATCTAACACTTGTTACAAAGAACAAGAGAAACTCGTGTTATTGTAACACTTGTTAGAAAAACAAGAAACAATGATGTTAATATAACACTTGTTTCAAAGAATAAAGAGAACTCATGCTAATATAAAACTTGTTACAAAAGAAGAAGAGACAATCATCTTTATGTTACACTTGTTACAAAGAACAAGAGACTCATGTTAATGTAACACTTGTTACAAAGAACAAGAAACAATCATGTTAATATATCACTTGTTACAAAGAACAAGAACACTTATGTTAATGTAACACTTGTTACAAAACAAGAAACACTCACGTTATTATAACACTTGTTATAAAGAACAAGAGAACTCGCGTTTATGTAACACTAGTTACTAAAAAAACAAGAGACACCCATGTTTATGTAACACATGTGACAAAGAACAAGAGACATGTTAATATAACACTTGTTACGAAGAACAAGAGACACTCATGTTAATGTAACACTTTTACAAAGAACAAGAGAACTCATGTTAATGAAACACTTTTATAAAGAACTATAAAACTCGTGTTAATGAAACACTTGTTAAAAGAACAAGAAACAATCATGTTAATATAACACTTGTTGTATTGACATCAGTGTCTCTTGTTCTTTGAAACAAGTGTTAGATTAACATGATTGTTTCTTGTTCTTTGTAACAAGTGTTACATTAACATGAATGTCTCTTGTTCTTTCTAACAAGTGTTATAATAACAAGATTTCTCTTGTTCTTTGAAACAAGTGTTAGATTAACATGACTGTTTTTTTTTGCAACAAGTGTTACATTAAGATGAATGTCTCTTGTTCTTTGTAACAAGTGTTATATTAAAACGATTTCTCTTGTTCTTTGCAATAAGTATTAACCTAATATTAGTGTCTCTTGTTCTTTGTAACAAGTGTAACATTAACATGAGTGTCTCTTTCTGTGTAAAAAGTGTTAAATTATAACGAGTGTGTCTTGTTCTTTGTAACAAGTCACATTAACACGAGTGTCTCCTACTTATTGTTCCAAGTTTTCTATTAATGAGTTTTCTTGTTCTTTATAACAAGTATTACATTAACACGAGTTCTCTTGTTCTTTGTAACAAATGTTATATTAACATGATTGTCTTGTTCTTTGTAACAAGTGTTACATTAACATGAGTGTCTCTAGTTCTTTGTAACAAGTGTTATATCAACATGAGTGTCTCTTGTTCTTTGTAACAAGTGTTAGATTAACATGTTCTCTTGTTCTTTGTAACAATTGTTACATTAACATGAGTCTCTTGTTCTTTGTAACAAGTGTTATATTAACATGATTGTTACATTAACATGAGTCTTGTTCTTTGTAACAAGTAACATGTTAAAACAACACTTGTTACCAAAAGAACAAGACACTCATGTTAATTAACACTTTACTACAAAGAATCGTGTTAATAGAGCACTTGTAATAAAGAACAAGACATTGTTGTTAATGTAACACAAAAATACTCATGTTAATCAACACTTGTTTCTTCATCTTAATGTAACAAGAACAACATTACAGTCATGTTAATCTAATATGTTCTTTGTAACAAGAAATCTCTGTTACATATAAACTTGTTATAAAAGAACAAGAGACACTAGTTCTTTTGTACATATAACCTTAACAAGTGTTATATTAACATGAGTTCTCTCTTGTTCTTTGTAACAAGTGTTACATTAACATGAGTGTCTCTTGTTCTTTGTAACAAGTGTTACATAAACATGTCTCTTGTTCTTTGTAACAAGTGTTATATCAACAAGAGTGTCTCTTGTTCTTTGTAACAAGTGTTACATTAAACACGAGTCTCTTGTTCTTTGTAACAAGTGTTAGATTAACATGAGTGTCTCTTGTTCTTTGAACTAGTGTTAGATTGATATGATTGTTTCTTGTTCTTTGTAACAAGTGTTACATTAACATGAGTGTCTCTAGTTCTTTGTAACAAGTGTTATATTAACATGAGTTCTCTTGTACTTTGTAACAAGTAACATGTTAATACAACACTTGTTACAAAGAACACGACACTCATGTTAATGTAACACTTGCTACAAAAGAACAAGAGAAGTCGTGTTAATAGAGCACTTGTAATAAAGAACAAGACATTCTGTTAATGTAACACTTGTTACAAAAACAAAGATACTCGTGTTAATCTAACACTTGTTACAAAGAACAAGAGAAACTCGTGTTATTGTAACACTTGTTAGAAAAAACAAGAAACAATGATGTTAATATAACACTTGTTTCAAAGAATAAGAGAACTCATGCTAATATAAAACTTGTTACAAAAAGAAGAGACAATCATCTTTATGTTACACTTGTTACAAAGAACAAGAGACTCATGTTAATGTAACACTTGTTACAAAAGAACAAGAAACAATCATGTTAATATATCACTTGATACAAAGAACAAGATACAATTATGTTAATGTAACACTTGTTACAAAAAAACAAGAAACACTCACGTTATTATAACACTTGTTATAAAGAACAAGAGAACTCGCGTTTATGTAACACTAGTTACAAAAACAAGAGACACACCATGTTTATGTAACACATGTGACAAAAGAACAAGAGACATGTTAATATAACACTTGTTACGAAGAACAAGAGACACTCGTGTTAATGTAACACTTTTACAAAGAACAAGAGAACTCATGTTAATGAAACACTTTTATAAAGAACAAGAGAACTCGTGTAATGAAACACTTTTATAAAGAACTATAAACTCGTGTTAATGAAACACTTGTTAAAAGAACAAGAAACAATCATGTTAATATAACACTTGTTGTATTGACATCAGTGTCTCTTGTTCTTTGAAACATAATGTTAGATTAACATGATTGTTTTCTTGTTCTTTGTAACAAGTGTTACATTAACAATGTCTCTTGTTCTTTCTAACAAGTGTTATAATAACAAGATTTCTCTTGTTCTTTGAAACAAGTGTTAGATTAACATGACTGTCTTTTGTTCTTTGCAACAAGTGTTACATTAAGATGAATGTCTCTTGTTCTTTGTAACAAGTGTTATATTAAAACGATTTCTCTTGTTCTTTGCAATAAGTATTAACCTAATATTAGTGTCTCTTGTTCTTTGTAACAAGTGTAACATTAACATGAGTGTCTCTTTCTTTGTAAAAAGTGTTAAATTATAACGAGTGTGTCTTGTTCTTTGTAACAAGTTACATTAACATGAGTGTCTCCTGCTTATTGTTCCAAGTTTTCTATTAATGAGTTTTCTTGTTCTTTGTAACAAGTGTTACATTAACATGAGTTCTCTTGTTCTTTGTAACAAATGTTATATTAACATGATTGTCTTGTTCTTTGTAACAAGTGTTACATTAACATGAGTGTTCTCTTGTTCTTTGTAACAAGTGTTATATTAACATGTCTCTTGTTCTTTGTAACAAGTGTTACATAAACATGAGTGTCTCTTGTTCTTTGTAACAAGTGTTATTAACATGATTGTCTCTTGTTTTTTGTAACAAGTGTTATATTAACACGACTTCTTGTTCTTTGTAACAAGTGTTACATTGATATGATTGTTTCTTGTTCTTTGTAACAAGTGTTACATTAACATGAGTGTCTTGTTCTTTGTAACAAGTTTTATATCAATACGAGTTCTCTTGTTCTTTGTAACAAGTGTTACATTAACATGAGTGTCTCTTGTTCTTTGTAACTAGTGTTAGATTAATATGATTGTTTCTTGTAGTGCATCTTTAATACAAGTGTTACATTAACTGAGTGTTCAGATCTTTGTAACAAGTGTTACATTAACATGACTCTTTGTACTTTGTAACAAGTACATGTTAATACTTTTTACAAAGAACAACATTACTCATGTTAATGTAACATACAAAGAACAAGAGAAGTCGTGTTAATAGAGCACTTGTAATAAAGAACAAGACATTCCTGTTAATGTAACACTTGTTACAAAAAAACAAAGATACTCGTGTTAATCTAACACTTGTTACAAAGAACAAGAGAAACTCGTGTTAATGTAACACTTGTTAGAAAAAACAAGAAACAATGATGTTAATATAACACTTGTTTCAAAGAATAAGAGAACTCATGCTAATATAAAACTTGTTACAAAAAGAAGAGACAATCATCTTTATGTTACACTTGTTACAAAGAACAAGAGACTCATGTTAATGTAACACTTGTTACAAAGAACAAGAAACAATCATGTTAATATAACACTTGATACAAAGAACAAGATACAATTAATGTTAATGTAACACTTGTTACAAAAAAAACAAGACTCACGTTATTATAACACTTGTTATAAAGAACAAGAGAACTCGCGTTTATGTAACACTAGTTACAAAAAAAAAGAGACACCCATGTTTATGTAACACATGTGACAAAGAACAAGAGACATGTTAATATAACACTTGTTACGAAGAACAAGAGACACTGTTGTTAACTTTTTACAAAGAACAAGAGAAACATGTTAATGAAACACTTTTATAAAGAACTATAAAACTGTGTTAATGAAACACTTTGTTCGTAAAGAACAAGAAACAATCATGTTAATATAACACTTGTTGTATTGACATCAGTGTCTCTTGTTCTTTGAAACAAGTGTTACATTAACATGAGTGTTTCTTGTTCTTTGTAACAAGTGTTACATTAACATGAATGTCTCTTGTTCTTTGTAACAAGTGTTATAATAACAAATTTCTCTTGTTCTTTGAAACAAGTGTTAGATTAACATGACTGTTTTTGTTCTTTGTAACAAGTGTTACATTAAGATGAATGTCTCTTGTTCTTTGTAACAAGTGTTATATTAAAACGATTTTCTTGTTCTTTGTAACAAGTATTACATTAATGATTAGTGTCTCTTGTTCTTTGTAACAAGTGTTACATTAACATGAGTGTCTCTTTTCTGTGTAACAAGTGTTAAATTATAACAAGAGTGTGTCTTGTTCTTTGTAACAAGTCACATTAACACGAGTGTCTCCTACTTATTGTTCCAAGTTTTCTATTAATGAGTTTTCTTGTTCTTTTATAACAAGTATTACATTAACACGAGTTCTCTTGTTCTTTGTAACAAATGTTATATTAACATGATTGTCTTGTTCTTTGTAACAAGTGTTACATTAACATGAGTGTCTCTTGTTCTTTGTAACAAGTGTTATATTAACATGAGTGTCTCTTGTTCTTTTGTAACAAGTGTTAGATTGATATGATGTTTCTTGTTCTTTTGTAACAAGTGTTACATTAACATGAGTGTCTAGTTCTTTGTAACAAGTGTTATATTAATACGAGTTCTCTTGTTCTTTGTAACAAGTGTTACATTAACATGAGTCTCTTGTACTTTGTAACAAGTAACATGTTAAACAACACTTGTTCAAAAGAACACGACACTCATGTTAATTTAACACTTGCTACAAGAACAAGAGAAGTCGTGTTAATAGAGCACTTGTAATAAAGAACAAGACATTCCTGTTAATGTAACACTTGTTACAAAGAACACTTGTTAACAAAACACTTGTTACAAAGAAAAGGAGATACTCGTGTTAATGTAACACTTGTTACAACAAAGAACAAAGAGAAATCATGTTAATATAACACTTGTTTCAAAGAATAAAGAAATCATGTTAATATAACACTTGTTACAAAGAAGAGACAATCAATGACACTTGTTACAAAGAACAAGACTCATGTTAATGTTATGATAAACTCATGTTATTATAACACTTGTTACAAAAGAACAAGATACAAATGTTAATATAACACTTGTTACAAAAAAAACAAGAGAACTCTTGTTATTATAAACACTTGTTATAAAGAACAAGAGAATATAACAAATATAACACTAGTTACACAATTAACAAGAGACACCCATGTTTATATAACACTTGTTACAAAGAACAAGAGACATGTTAATATAACACTTGTATACAAGATACAAGACACTTGTGTTAATGTAACACTTGTTACAGAACTAAGAAAGTCTCTTTTTTTGTAACACATTGTGTTAATGTAACAGTGTTATATTTATAATCTCTGTTCTTTAATAACTTGTTGTATTGACATGAGTGTCTCTTGTTCTTTGTAACAAGTGTTACGTTAACATGAATGTCTCTTGTTCTTTCTAACAAGTGTTATAATAACAAGATTTCTCTTGTTCTTTGAAACAAGTGTTAGATTAACATGACTGTTCTTGTTCTTTGCAACAAGTGTTACATTAAGATGAATGTTCTTGTTCTTTGTAACAAGTGTTATATTAAAACAATTTCTCTTGTTCTTTGCAATAAGTATTAACCTAATATTAGTGTCTCTTGTTCTTTGTAACAAGTGTAACATTAACATGAGTGTCTCTTTCTGTGTAAAAGTGTTAAATTATAACGAGTGTGTCTTGTTCTTTGTAACAAGTGTCACATTAACACGAGTGTCTCCTGTTATTGTAACAAGTTTTCTATTAATGAGTTTTCTTGTTCTTTGTAACAAGTGTTACATTAACGTGAGTTCTCTTGTTCTTTGTAACAAATGTTATATTAACATGAGTTCTCTTGTTCTTTGTAACAAGTGTTACATTAACATGAGTGTCTCTTGTTCTTTGTAACAAGTGTTATATTAACATGTCTCTTGTTCTTTGTAAAAGTGTTACATTAACATGAGTGTCTCTTGTTCTTTGTAACAAATGTTATTTAACATGATTGTCTCTTGTTTTTTGTAACAACTGTTATATTAACACGACTTCTTGTTCGTTGTAACAAGTGTTACATTGATATGATTGTTTCTTGTTCTGTAATGTAACTTGTTACATTAACATGAGTGTCTTGTTCTTTGTAAGCAAAGTTTTATATTATAACAGTTGTCTTGTTCAATATAACAAGTGTTACGTTATGAGTGTCTCTTGTTCTTTGTAACAAGTGTTACATTAACATGAGTGTTCTCTTGTTCTTGTAACAAGTGTTAGATTAACATGAGTGTCTCTTGTTCTTTGTAACAAGTGTTACATTAACATGATATGTCTCTTGTTCTTTGTAACAAATGTTACATTAACATGAGTCTTGTTCTTTGTAACAAGTATTACATGTTAATATACAACAAACTCATATGTTAACACTTGTACTTTGTAACAAGTAACATGTTAATATAACACTTGTTACAAAAGAACGACACTCATGTTAATGTAACACTTGTTACAAAAAACAAGAGAAGTCGTGTTAATAGAGCACTTGTAATAAAGAACAAGACATTCCTGTTAATGTAACACTTGTTACAAAAAAAAAGATACTCGTGTTAATCTAACACTTGTTACAAAGAACAAGAGAAACTCGTGTTATTGTAACACTTGTTAGAAAAACAAGAAACAATGATGTTAATATAACACTTGTTTTCAAGAATAAGAGAACTCATGCTAATATAAAACTTGTTACAAAAGAAGAGACAATCATCTTTATGTTACACTTGTTACAAAGAACAAGAGACTCATGTTAATGTAACACTTGTTACAAGAACAAGAAACAATCATGTTAATATATCACTTGATACAAAGAACAAATACAATTATGTTAATGTAACACTTGTTACAAAAAACAAAACTACTCACACTAACACTTGTATAAAGAACAAGAGAACTCGCGTTTATGTAACACTAGTTACAAAAACAAGAGACACCCATGTTTATGTAACACATGTGACAAAGAACAAGAGACATGTTAATATAACACTTGTTACGACACTCGTGTTAAGAACAAGAGACACTCGTGTTAATGTAACACTTTTACAAAGAACAAGAGAACTCATGTTAATGAAACACTTTTATAAAGAACTATAAAACTCGTGTTAATGAAACACTTGTTAAAAGAACAAGAAACAATCATGTTAATATAACACTTGTTGTATTGACATCAGTGTCTCTTGTTCTTTGAAACAAGTGTTAGATTAACATGATTGTTCTCTTGTTCTTTGTAACAAATGTTACATTAACATGAATGTCTCTTGTTCTTTCTAACAAGTGTTATAATAACAAGATTTCTCTTGTTCTTTGAAACAAGTGTTAGATTAACATGACTGTTTTGTTCTTTGCAACAAGTGTTACATTAAGATGAATGTCTCTTGTTCTTTGTAACAAGTGTTATATTAAAACGATTTCTCTTGTTCTTTGCAATAAGTATTAACCTAATATTAGTGTCTCTTGTTCTTTGTAACAAGTGTAACATTAACATGAGTGTCTCTTTCTGTGTAAAAGTGTTAAATTATAACGAGTGTGTCTTGTTCTTTGTAACAAGTCACATTAACACAGTGTCTCCTACTTATTGTTCCAAGTTTTCTATTAATGAGTTTTCTTGTTCTTTTATAACAATTATTACATTAACACGAGTTCTCTTGTTCTTTGTAACAAATGTTATATTAACATGATTGTCTTGTTCTTTGTAACAAGTGTTACATTAACATGAGGTGTCTCTTGTTCTTTGTAACAAGTGTTATATCAACATGAGTGTCTCTTGTTCTTTGTAACAAGTGTTACATTAACATGAGTGTCTCTTGTTCTTTGTAACAATTGTTACATTAACATGAGTGTCTAGTTCTTTGTAACAAGTGTTATATTAATACAAGTTCTCTTGTTCCTTGTAACAAGTGTTACATTAACATGAGTCTTGTACTTTTTGTAACAAGTAACATGTTAAAACAACACTTGTTCAAAAGAACACGACACTCATGTTAATTTAACACTTGCTACAAAAACAAGAGAATAATCATGTTAATAGAGCACTTGTAATAAAGAACAAGACATTCTGTTAATGTAACACTTGTTACAAAAAACAAAGCTCTCATGTTAATCTATTACTTGTTACAAAGAACAAGAACTCTCGTTCATGTTAATGTTAAGAAACTTGTTACAAAGTACTAAGAACAATCATCATGTTATTATAACACTTGTTACAAGAGCACAAGTATTGTAAATCGAAAATATGTAATGCACTGTTACAAAGAACAAAAGACAGTCATGTTTGATGCTGACAATAACAACAAGTGTCTACATTAACACCACTCTGTTACAAAGAGAACAAGAGTTCTTTGTAACACTTGTTACATTAACACGAGTTCTCTTGTTCTTTAACAAGTGTTACATAAACATGAGTTCTCTTGTTCTTTTGTAACAAGTGTTACATTATGAGTGTCTCTTGTTCTTTGTAACAAGTGTTACATTAACATGTCTTTCTTGTTCTTTTGTAACAATTTTATATGTAACATGAGTTCTCTTGTTCTTTGTAACAACGATGTTATTTAACATGAGTGTCTCTTGTTCTTGTAACAAGTGTTATATTATGATTGACTCTTGTTCTTTGTAACAAATGTTACATTGATATGATTGTTTCTTCTTCTTTCCAACAAGTGTTACATTAACATGAGAGTCTCTTGTACTTTGTAACAAGTAACATGTTAATACAACACTTGTTACAAGGAACACGACACTCATGTTAATGTAACACTTGCTACTTAAAGAACAAGAGAAGTCGTGTTAATATAACACTTGTAATAAAGAACAAGACATTCTGTTAATGTAACACTTGTTACAAAAACAAAAGATACTCGTGTTAATCTAACACTTGTTACAAAGAACAAGAGAAACTCGTGTTATTGTAACACTTGTTAGAAAAAAAAGAAACAATGATGTTAATATAACACTTGTTTCAAGAAGAATAAGAGAACTCATACTAATATAAAACTTGTTACAAAAGAAGAGACAATCATCTTTATGTTAACACTTGTTACAAAACAAGAGACACTCATGTTAATGTAACACTTGTTACAAGAACAAGAAACACTCATGTTAATGTACACTGTTACAAAGAACAAGATACAATTATGTTAATGTAACACTTGTTACAAAAAAAGAAACACTCACGTTATTATAACACTTGTTATAAAGAACAAGAGAACTCGCGTTTATGTAACACTAGTTACGAGAAAAACAAGAAGACACCCATGTTTATGTAACACATGTGACAAAGAACAAGAGACATGTTAATATAACACTTGTTACGAAGAACAAGAGACACTCGTGTTAATGTAACACTTTTACAAAGAACAAAGAGAACTCATGTTAATGAAACACTTTTATAAAAGAACTATAAAACTCGTGTTAATGAAACACTTGTTAAAAGAACAAAGAAACAATCATGTTAATACCATAACACTTGTTGTTGTATTGACATCAGTGTCTCTTGTTCTTTGAACTATGTGTTAGATTAACATGATTGTTTCTTGTTCTTTGTAACAAGTGTTACATTAACATGAATGTCTCTTGTTCTTTCTAACAAGTGTTATAATAACAAGATTTCTCTTGTTCTTTGAAACAAGTGTTAGATTAACATGACTGTTTTTTTGTTCTTTTTTGCAAAGTGTTACATTAAGATGAATGTCTCTTGTTCTTTGTAACAAGTGTTATATTAAAAGTGATTTCTCTTGTTCTTTTGCAATAAGTATTAACCTAATAATAGTGTCTCTTGTTCTTTGTAACAAATGTAACATTAACATGAGTGTCTCTTTCTGTGTAAAAGTGTTAAATTATAACGAAATTGTCTTGTTCTTTGTAACAAAGTTACTATTTACACGAGTGTCTCCCTGCTTATTGTTCCAAGTTTTCTATTAATGAGTTTTCTTGTTCTTTATAACAAGTATTACATTAACAGTTCTCTTGTTCTTTGTAACAAGTGTTATATTAACATGAGTGTCTTGTTCTTTGTAACAAGTGTTACATTAACATGAGTGTCTCTGTTCTTTGTAACAAATGTTATATCAACATATGAGTGTGTCTTGTTCTTTTTGTAACAAGTGTTAGATTAAACATGAGTGTCTCTTGTTCTTTGTAGCAATTGTTACATTAACATGAGTGTCTCTTGTTCTTTTGTAACAAGTGTTAGATTGATACAATTTCTCTAGTTCCTTGTAACAAGTGTTACATTAATATGAGTTCTCTTGTTCTTTGTAACAAAGTAACATGTTAATACAACACTTGTTCAAAAGACACGACACTCATGTTAATTTAACACTTGCAAAACAAGAGAAGACTGTGTTAATAGAACACTTTGTAATAAAGAACAAGACATTCTAATTAATGTAACACTTGTTACAAGAACAAACTCATGTAATCTAACACTTGTTGCAAAAAGAACAAAAAACAGTCATGTTAATGTATGCTTGTTTCAAGAACAAGAGAAAATCTGTTAATATAACACTTGTTACAAGAACAAGAAACCTGATGTCAATATAACAAGTGTTACATTAATATGAGTGTCTGTTCTTTGTAACAAGTGTTACATAAACACGAGTTCTCTTGTTCTTTGTAACAAGTGTTACATTAACATGAGTGTCTCTTGCTCTTTGTAACAAGTTATATTAACATGTCTCTTGTTCTTTTGTAAAAAGTGTTACATTAAACATGAGTGTCTCTTGTTCTTTGTAACAAATGTTATTTAACATGATTGTCTCTTGTTTTTTGTAGCAACTGTTATATTAACACGACTTCTTGTTCGTTGTAACAAATGTTACATTGATATGATTGTTTCTTGTTCTTTTTTCAAAGCACAAAAACAAGATGTCTCTGTTAATCTTAACACTTGTTAAAAGAACATGTTAATCTAACACTTGTTACAAAGAACAAGAGAAACTCGTGTTATTGTAACACTTGTTAGAAAAAACAAGAAACAATGATGTTAATATAACACTTGTTTCAAAGAATAAGAGAACTCATGCTAATATAAAACTTGTTACAAAAAGAAGAGACAATCATCTTTATGTTACACTTGTTACAAAGAACAAGAGACTCATGTTAGCATGTAACACTTGTTACAAAGAACAAGAAACAATCATGTTAATATATCACTTGATACAAAGAACAAGATATAATTATGTTAATGTAACACTTGTTAGCAAAAAAACAAGAAACACTCACGTTATTATAACACTTGTTATAAAAGAACAAGAGAACTCAAGGTTATAATGTATACTAGTTACAAAACACAAGAGACACCCATGTTTGTTTATGTAACACATGTTACAAAGAACAAGAGAGACATGAAATATTATAACACTTTGTTACGAAGAACAAGACACACTCATGTTAATGTAACACTTTACAAAGAACAAGAGAAATCATGTTAAAGAAACACTTTTATAAAGAACTGAAAAACGTGTATGATGAAGACACTTTGTTAAAAGAAATTAACGAAACAATCATGTTAATATAACAACTTGTTGTATTGACATCAGTGTCTCTTGTTCTTTTGAAACATGTGTTAGATTAACATGATTGTTTTCTTCTTTATTTCTTTGTAACAAGTGTTACATTAACATGAATGTCTCTTGTTCTTTGTAACAAGTGTTATAATAACAAGATTTTGCCTCTTGAAACAAGTGTTAG
>NW_027467782.1:68862057-68911271 GCF_004210375.1 Tachypleus tridentatus | reverse complement strand
CTTTAAAAATCCAAAACACACCAGTGTATAACAATACTCATAAACCTTTAAAATCCAAACACACCAGTGTATAACACTACTCATAAACCTTTAAAAAATCCAAACACACCAGTGTATAACACTACTCATAAACCTTTAAAAATCCAAACACACCAGTGTATAACACTACTCATAAACCTTTAAAAATCCAAACACACCAGTGTATAACACTACTCATAAACCTTAAAAAATCCAAACACACCAGTGTATAACAATACTCATAAACCTTTAAAAATCCAAAACACACCAGTGTATAACACTACTCATAAACCTTTTAAAATCCAAACACACCAGTGTATAACACTACTCATAAACCTTTAAAAATCCAAACACACCAGTGTATAACAATACTCATAAACCTTTAAAAATCCAAACACACCAGTGTATAACACTACCTCATAAACCTTTAAAATCCAAACACACCAGTGTATAACACTACTATAAACCTTTAAAAATCCAAACACACCAGTGTATAACACTACTCATAAACCTTTAAAAATCCAAACACACCAGTGTATAACAATACCTATAAACCTTTAAAAAATCCAAACACACCAGTGTATAACAATACTATAAACCTTTAAAAAATCCAAACACACCAGTGTATAACACTACTCATAAACCTTTAAAATCCAAAAACACACCAGTGTATAACACTACTCATAAACCTTTAAAAAATCCAAACACACCAGTGTATAACACTACTCATAAACCTTTAAAATCCAAACACACCAGTGTATAACACTACTCATAAACCTTTTAAAAATCCAAACACACCAGTGTATAACACTACTCATAAACCTTTAAAAATCCAAACACACCAGTGTATAACACTACTCATAAACCTTTAAAATCCAAACACACCAGTGTATAACACTACTCATAAACCTTTAAAAATCCAAACACACCAGTGTATAACACTACTCATAAACCTTTAAAAATCCAAACACACCAGTGTATAACACTACTCATAAACCTTTAAAAATCCAAACACACCAGTGTATAACAATACTATAAACCTTTAAAAATCCAAACACACCAGTGTATAACACTACTCATAAACCTTTAAAAATCCAAACACACCAGTGTATAACACTACTCATAAACCTTTAAAATCCAAACACACCAGTGTATAACACTACTCATAAACCTTTAAAAATCCAAACACACCAGTGTATAACACATACTCATAAACCTTTCATAAAATCCAAACACACCAGTGTATAACACTACTCATAAACCTTTAAAAATCCAAACACACCAGTGTATAACACTACTCATAAACCTTAAAAATCCAAACACACCAGTGTATAACACTACTCATAAACCTTAAAAATCCAAACACACCAGTGTATAACACTACTCATAAACCTTTAAAAATCCAAACACACCAGTGTATAACACTACTCATAAACCTTTAAAAATCCAAACACACCAGTGTATAACAATACTCATAAACCTTTAAAAATCCAAACACACCAGTGTATAACACTACTCATAAACCTTTAAAAATCCAAACACACCAGTGTATAACACTACTCATAAACCTTTAAAAAATCAAACACACCAGTGTATAACACTACTCATAAACCTTTAAAAATCCAAACACACCAGTGTATAACAATACTCATAAACCTTTAAAAATCCAAACACACCAGTGTATAACACTACTCATAAACCTTTAAAAATCCAAACACACCAGTGTATAACAATACTCATAAACCTTTAAAAATCCAAACACACCAGTGTATAACAATACTCATAAACCTTATAAAAAACCTATCCAAAACACACCAGTGTATAACAATACTCATAAACCTTTAAAAATCCAAACACACCAGTGTATAACACTACTCATAAACCTTTAAAATCCAAACACACCAGTGTATAACACTACTCATAAACCTTTGTAAAAATCCAAACACACCAGTGTATAACAATACTATAAACCTTTAAAATCCAAACACACCAGTGTATAACACTACTCATAAACCTTAAAAAACCAAACACACCAGTGTATAACACTACTCATAAACCTTTAAAATCCAAACACACCAGTGTATAACACTACTCATAAACCTTTAAAAAATCCAAACACACCAGTGTATAACACTACTCATAAACCTTAAAAATCCAAACACACCAGTGTATAACACTACTCATAAACCTTTAAAAATCCAAACACACCAGTGTATAACACTACTCATAAACCTTTAAAAATCCAAACACACCAGTGTATAACACTACTCATAAACCTTTAAAATCCAAACACACCAGTGTATAACACTACTCATAAACCTTTAAAAATCCAAACACACCAGTGTATAACACTACTCATAAACCTTTAAAATCCAAACACACCAGTGTATAACACTACTCATAAACCTTTAAAAATCCAAACACACCAGTGTATAACACTACTCATAAACCTTTAAAAATCCAAACACACCAGTGTATAACACTACTCATAAACCTTTAAAATCCAAACACACCAGTGTATAACACTACTCATAAACCTTTAAAAATCCAAACACACCAGTGTATAACACTACTCATAAACCTTTAAAAATCCAAACACACCAGTGTATAACACTACTCATAAACCTTTAAAATCCAAACACACCAGTGTATAACACTACTCATAAACCTTTAAAAATCCAAACACACCAGTGTATAACACTACTCATAAACCTTAAAAATCCAAACACACCAGTGTATAACACTACTCATAAACCTTTAAAAATCCAAACACACCAGTGTATAACAATACTCATAAACCTTTAAAATCCAAACACACCAGTGTATAACACTACTCATAAACCTTTAAAAATCCAAACACACCAGTGTATAACACTACTCATAAACCTTTAAAAATCCAAACACACCAGTGTATAACAATACTCATAAACCTTTAAAAATCCAAACACACCAGTGTATAACACTACTCATAAACCTTTAAAATCCAAACACACCAGTGTATAACAATACTCATAAACCTTTAAAAATCCAAACACACCAGTGTATAACACTACTCATAAACCTTTAAAATCCAAACACACCAGTGTATAACACTACTCATAAACCTTTAAAAATCCAAACACACCAGTGTATAACACTACTCATAAACCTTTAAAATCCAAACACACCAGTGTATAACACTACTCATAAACCTTTAAAAATCCAAACACACCAGTGTATAACACTACTCATAAACCTTTAAAATCCAAACACACCAGTGTATAACACTACTCATAAACCTTAAAAAATCCAAACACACCAGTGTATAACACTACTCATAAACCTTTAAAAATCCAAACACACCAGTGTATAACAATACTCATAAACCTTTAAAAATCCAAACACACCAGTGTATAACACTACTCATAAACCTTAAAAATCCAAACACACCAGTGTATAACACTACTCATAAACCTTTAAAAATCCAAACACACCAGTGTATAACACTACTCATAAACCTTTAAAAATCCAAACACACCAGTGTATAACACTACTCATAAACCTTTAAAAATCCAAACACACCAGTGTATAACACTACTCATAAACCTTTAAAATCCAAACACACCAGTGTATAACACTACTCATAAACCTTTAAAAATCCAAACACACCAGTGTATAACACTACTCATAAACCTTTAAAAATCCAAACACACCAGTGTATAACACTACTCATAAACCTTTAAAATCCAAACACACCAGTGTATAACAATACTCATAAACCTTTAAAAATCCAAACACACCAGTGTATAACACTACTCATAAACCTTTAAAATCCAAACACACCAGTGTATAACACTACTCATAAACCTTTAAAAATCCAAACACACCAGTGTATAACACTACTCATAAACCTTTAAAATCCAAACACACCAGTGTATAACACTACTCATAAACCTTAAAAATCCAAACACACCAGTGTATAACACTACTCATAAACCTTTAAAAAATCCAAACACACCAGTGTATAACACTACTCATAAACCTTTAAAAATCCAAACACACCAGTGTATAACACTACTCATAAACCTTTAAAAATCCAAACACACCAGTGTATAACACTACTCATAAACCTTTAAAAATCCAAACACACCAGTGTATAACACTACTCATAAACCTTTAAAATCCAAACACACCAGTGTATAACACTACTCATAAACCTTTAAAAATCCAAACACACCAGTGTATAACACTACTCATAAACCTTAAAAATCCAAACACACCAGTGTATAACACTACTCATAAACCTTTAAAAATCCAAACACACCAGTGTATAACACTACTCATAAACCTTTAAAAATCCAAACACACCAGTGTATAACACTACTCATAAACCTTTAAAAATCCAAACACACCAGTGTATAACACTACTCATAAACCTTTAAAATCCAAACACACCAGTGTATAACACTACTCATAAACCTTTAAAAATCCAAACACACCAGTGTATAACACTACTCATAAACCTTTAAAAATCCAAACACACCAGTGTATAACAATACTCATAAACCTTTAAAAATCCAAACACACCAGTGTATAACACTACTCATAAACCTTTAAAATCCAAACACACCAGTGTATAACACTACTCATAAACCTTTAAAAATCCAAACACACCAGTGTATAACACTACTCATAAACCTTTAAAATCCAAACACACCAGTGTATAACACTACTCATAAACCTTTAAAAATCCAAACACACCAGTGTATAACAATACTCATAAACCTTTAAAATCCAAACACACCAGTGTATAACACTACTCATAAACCTTTAAAATCCAAACACACCAGTGTATAACACTACTCATAAACCTTTAAAAATCCAAACACACCAGTGTATAACACTACTCATAAACCTTTAAAAATCCAAACACACCAGTGTATAACACTACTCATAAACCTTTAAAAATCCAAACACACCAGTGTATAACACTACTCATAAACCTTTAAAATCCAAACACACCAGTGTATAACACTACTCATAAACCTTTAAAAATCCAAACACACCAGTGTATAACACTACTCATAAACCTTTAAAAATCCAAACACACCAGTGTATAACACTACTCATAAACCTTTAAAAATCCAAACACACCAGTGTATAACAATACTCATAAACCTTTAAAAATCCAAACACACCAGTGTATAACACTACTCATAAACCTTTAAAATCCAAACACACCAGTGTATAACACTACTCATAAACCTTTAAAAATCCAAACACACCAGTGTATAACACTACTCATAAACCTTTAAAATCCAAACACACCAGTGTATAACACTACTCATAAACCTTTAAAAATCCAAACACACCAGTGTATAACAATACTCATAAACCTTTAAAAATCCAAACACACCAGTGTATAACACTACTCATAAACCTTTAAAAATCCAAACACACCAGTGTATAACACTACTCATAAACCTTTAAAAATCCAAACACACCAGTGTATAACACTACTCATAAACCTTTAAAATCCAAACACACCAGTGTATAACAATACTCATAAACCTTTAAAATCCAAACACACCAGTGTATAACACTACTCATAAACCTTTAAAAATCCAAACACACCAGTGTATAACACTACTCATAAACCTTTAAAAATCCAAACACACCAGTGTATAACACTACTATAAACCTTTAAAATCCAAACACACCAGTGTATAACACTACTCATAAACCTTTAAAATCCAAACACACCAGTGTATAACAATACTCATAAACCTTTAAAAATCCAAACACACCAGTGTATAACACTACTCATAAACCTTTAAAAATCCAAACACACCAGTGTATAACACTACTCATAAACCTTTAAAATCAAAACACACCAGTGTATAACACTACTCATAAACCTTTAAAATCCAAACACACCAGTGTATAACACACCAGTGTATAACACTACTCATAAACCTTTAAAAATCCAAACACACCAGTGTATAACACTACTCATAAACCTTTAAAATCCAAACACACCAGTGTATAACACTACTATAAACCTTTAAAAATCCAAACACACCAGTGTATAACACTACTCATAAACCTTTAAAAATCCAAACACACCAGTGTATAACACTACTCATAAACCTTTAAAAATCCAAACACACCAGTGTATAACACTACTCATAAACCTTTAAAAATCCAAACACACCAGTGTATAACACTACTCATAAACCTTTAAAAATCCAAACACACCAGTGTATAACACTACTCATAAACCTTTAAAAATCCAAACACACCAGTGTATAACAATACTCATAAACCTTTAAAAATCCAAACACACCAGTGTATAACACTACTCATAAACCTTTAAAATCCAAACACACCAGTGTATAACAATACTCATAAACCTTTAAAAATCCAAACACACCAGTGTATAACAATACTCATAAACCTTTAAAAATCCAAACACACCAGTGTATAACAATACTCATAAACCTTTAAAATCCAAACACACCAGTGTATAACACTACTCATAAACCTTTAAAAATCCAAACACACCAGTGTATAACACTACTCATAAACCTTTAAAAATCCAAACACACCAGTGTATAACACTACTCATAAACCTTTAAAAATCCAAACACACCAGTGTATAACACTACTCATAAACCTTTAAAAATCCAAACACACCAGTGTATAACACTACTCATAAACCTTTAAAATCCAAACACACCAGTGTATAACACTACTCATAAACCTTTAAAAATCCAAACACACCAGTGTATAACACTACTCATAAACCTTTAAAAATCCAAACACACCAGTGTATAACACTACTCATAAACCTTTAAAAATCCAAACACACCAGTGTATAACACTACTCATAAACCTTTAAAAATCCAAACACACCAGTGTATAACACTACTCATAAACCTTTAAAAATCCAAACACACCAGTGTATAACACTACTCATAAACCTTTAAAAAATCCAAACACACCAGTGTATAACACTACTCATAAACCTTTAAAAATCCAAACACACCAGTGTATAACACTACTCATAAACCTTTAAAAATCCAAACACACCAGTGTATAACACTACTCATAAACCTTTAAAATCCAAACACACCAGTGTATAACACTACTCATAAACCTTTAAAAATCCAAACACACCAGTGTATAACACTACTCATAAACCTTTAAAAATCCAAACACACCAGTGTATAACAATACTCATAAACCTTTAAAAATCCAAACACACCAGTGTATAACAATACTCATAAACCTTTAAAATCCAAACACACCAGTGTATAACACTACTCATAAACCTTTAAAATCCAAACACACCAGTGTATAACACTACTCATAAACCTTTAAAAATCCAAACACACCAGTGTATAACACTACTCATAAACCTTTAAAATCCAAACACACCAGTGTATAACACTACTCATAAACCTTTAAAAATCCAAACACACCAGTGTATAACACTACTCATAAACCTTTAAAATCCAAACACACCAGTGTATAACACTACTCATAAACCTTTAAAAATCCAAACACACCAGTGTATAACACTACTCATAAACCTTTAAAATCCAAACACACCAGTGTATAACACTACTCATAAACCTTTAAAAATCCAAACACACCAGTGTATAACAATACTCATAAACCTTTAAAAATCCAAACACACCAGTGTATAACAATACTCATAAACCTTTAAAATCCAAACACACCAGTGTATAACAATACTCATAAACCTTTAAAAATCCAAACACACCAGTGTATAACAATACTCATAAACCTTTAAAATCCAAACACACCAGTGTATAACACTACTCATAAACCTTTAAAAATCCAAACACACCAGTGTATAACACTACTCATAAACCTTTAAAAATCCAAACACACCAGTGTATAACACTACTCATAAACCTTAAAAAATCCAAACACACCAGTGTATAACACTACTCATAAACCTTTAAAAATCCAAACACACCAGTGTATAACACTACTCATAAACCTTTAAAAATCCAAACACACCAGTGTATAACACTACTCATAAACCTTTAAAAATCCAAACACACCAGTGTATAACACTACTCATAAACCTTAAAAATCCAAACACACCAGTGTATAACACTACTCATAAACCTTTAAAAATCCAAACACACCAGTGTATAACACTACTCATAAACCTTTAAAAATCCAAACACACCAGTGTATAACACTACTCATAAACCTTTAAAAATCCAAACACACCAGTGTATAACACTACTCATAAACCTTTAAAATCCAAACACACCAGTGTATAACACTACTCATAAACCTTTAAAATCCAAACACACCAGTGTATAACACTACTCATAAACCTTTAAAAATCCAAACACACCAGTGTATAACACTACTCATAAACCTTTAAAAATCCAAACACACCAGTGTATAACACTACTCATAAACCTTTAAAATCCAAACACACCAGTGTATAACACTACTCATAAACCTTTAAAAATCCAAACACACCAGTGTATAACACTACTCATAAACCTTTAACAATCCAAACACACCAGTGTATAACACTACTCATAAACCTTTTAAAATCCAAACACACCAGTGTATAACACTACTCATAAACCTTTAAAAATCCAAACACACCAGTGTATAACACTACTCATAAACCTTTAAAAATCCAAACACACCAGTGTATAACACTACTCATAAACCTTTAAAATCCAAACACACCAGTGTATAACACTACTCATAAACCTTTAAAATCCAAACACACCAGTGTATAACACTACTCATAAACCTTTAAAAATCCAAACACACCAGTGTATAACACTACTCATAAACCTTTAAAAATCCAAACACACCAGTGTATAACACTACTCATAAACCTTTAAAAATCCAAACACACCAGTGTATAACACTACTCATAAACCTTTAAAATCCAAACACACCAGTGTATAACAATACTCATAAACCTTTAAAATCCAAACACACCAGTGTATAACACTACTCATAAACCTTTAAAAATCCAAACACACCAGTGTATAACACTACTCATAAACCTTTAAAAATCCAAACACACCAGTGTATAACACTACTCATAAACCTTTAAAAATCCAAACACACCAGTGTATAACACTACTCATAAACCTTTAAAATCCAAACACACCAGTGTATAACACTACTCATAAACCTTTAAAATCCAAACACACCAGTGTATAACACTACTCATAAACCTTTAAAAATCCAAACACACCAGTGTATAACACTACTCATAAACCTTTAAAAATCCAAACACACCAGTGTATAACACTACTCATAAACCTTTAAAAATCCAAACACACCAGTGTATAACACTACTCATAAACCTTTAAAAATCCAAACACACCAGTGTATAACACTACTCATAAACCTTTAAAAATCCAAACACACCAGTGTATAACACTACTCATAAACCTTTAAAATCCAAACACACCAGTGTATAACACTACTCATAAACCTTTAAAAATCCAAACACACCAGTGTATAACACTACTCATAAACCTTTAAAATCCAAACACACCAGTGTATAACACTACTCATAAACCTTAAAAATCCAAACACACCAGTGTATAACACTACTCATAAACCTTTAAAAATCCAAACACACCAGTGTATAACACTACTCATAAACCTTTAAAAATCCAAACACACCAGTGTATAACACTACTCATAAACCTTTAAAAATCCAAACACACCAGTGTATAACACTACTCATAAACCTTTAAAAATCCAAACACACCAGTGTATAACACTACTCATAAACCTTTAAAATCCAAACACACCAGTGTATAACACTACTCATAAACCTTTAAAATCCAAACACACCAGTGTATAACACTACTCATAAACCTTTAAAATCCAAACACACCAGTGTATAACACTACTCATAAACCTTTAAAATCCAAACACACCAGTGTATAACACTACTCATAAACCTTTAAAAATCCAAACACACCAGTGTATAACACTACTCATAAACCTTTAAAAATCCAAACACACCAGTGTATAACAATACTCATAAACCTTTAAAAATCCAAACACACCAGTGTATAACAATACTCATAAACCTTTAAAAATCCAAACACACCAGTGTATAACACTACTCATAAACCTTTAAAATCCAAACACACCAGTGTATAACACTACTCATAAACCTTTAAAAATCCAAACACACCAGTGTATAACACTACTCATAAACCTTTAAAATCCAAACACACCAGTGTATAACACTACTCATAAACCTTTAAAAATCCAAACACACCAGTGTATAACACTACTCATAAACCTTTAAAAATCCAAACACACCAGTGTATAACACTACTCATAAACCTTTAAAAATCCAAACACACCAGTGTATAACACTACTCATAAACCTTTAAAAATCCAAACACACCAGTGTATAACACTACTCATAAACCTTTAAAATCCAAACACACCAGTGTATAACACTACTCATAAACCTTTAAAATCCAAACACACCAGTGTATAACACTACTCATAAACCTTTAAAAATCCAAACACACCAGTGTATAACACTACTCATAAACCTTTAAAAATCCAAACACACCAGTGTATAACACTACTCATAAACCTTTAAAAATCCAAACACACCAGTGTATAACACTACTCATAAACCTTTAAAAATCCAAACACACCAGTGTATAACACTACTCATAAACCTTTAAAAATCCAAACACACCAGTGTATAACACTACTCATAAACCTTTAAAAATCCAAACACACCAGTGTATAACACTACTCATAAACCTTTAAAAATCCAAACACACCAGTGTATAACACTACTCATAAACCTTTAAAAATCCAAACACACCAGTGTATAACACTACTCATAAACCTTTAAAAATCCAAACACACCAGTGTATAACACTACTCATAAACCTTAAAAATCCAAACACACCAGTGTATAACACTACTCATAAACCTTTAAAAATCCAAACACACCAGTGTATAACAATACTCATAAACCTTTAAAAATCCAAACACACCAGTGTATAACAATACTCATAAACCTTTAAAAATCCAAACACACCAGTGTATAACACTACTCATAAACCTTTAAAAATCCAAACACACCAGTGTATAACACTACTCATAAACCTTTAAAAATCCAAACACACCAGTGTATAACAATACTCATAAACCTTTAAAATCCAAACACACCAGTGTATAACACTACTCATAAACCTTTAAAATCCAAACACACCAGTGTATAACACTACTCATAAACCTTTAAAAATCCAAACACACCAGTGTATAACACTACTCATAAACCTTTAAAAATCCAAACACACCAGTGTATAACACTACTCATAAACCTTTAAAAATCCAAACACACCAGTGTATAACACTACTCATAAACCTTTAAAAATCCAAACACACCAGTGTATAACACTACTCATAAACCTTAAAAATCCAAACACACCAGTGTATAACACTACTCATAAACCTTTAAAAATCCAAACACACCAGTGTATAACACTACTCATAAACCTTTAAAATCCAAACACACCAGTGTATAACACTACTCATAAACCTTTAAAATCCAAACACACCAGTGTATAACACTACTCATAAACCTTTAAAATCCAAACACACCAGTGTATAACACTACTCATAAACCTTTAAAAATCCAAACACACCAGTGTATAACACTACTCATAAACCTTTAAAAATCCAAACACACCAGTGTATAACACTACTCATAAACCTTTAAAAATCCAAACACACCAGTGTATAACACTACTCATAAACCTTTAAAATCCAAACACACCAGTGTATAACACTACTCATAAACCTTTAAAATCCAAACACACCAGTGTATAACACTACTCATAAACCTTTAAAAATCCAAACACACCAGTGTATAACACTACTCATAAACCTTTAAAATCCAAACACACCAGTGTATAACACTACTCATAAACCTTTAAAAATCCAAACACACCAGTGTATAACACTACTCATAAACCTTTAAAAATCCAAACACACCAGTGTATAACACTACTCATAAACCTTTAAAAATCCAAACACACCAGTGTATAACACTACTCATAAACCTTTAAAATCCAAACACACCAGTGTATAACACTACTCATAAACCTTTAAAATCCAAACACACCAGTGTATAACACTACTCATAAACCTTTAAAATCCAAACACACCAGTGTATAACACTACTCATAAACCTTTAAAAATCCAAACACACCAGTGTATAACACTACTCATAAACCTTTAAAATCCAAACACACCAGTGTATAACACTACTCATAAACCTTTAAAATCCAAACACACCAGTGTATAACAATACTCATAAACCTTTAAAAATCCAAACACACCAGTGTATAACACTACTCATAAACCTTTAAAAATCCAAACACACCAGTGTATAACACTACTCATAAACCTTTAAAAATCCAAACACACCAGTGTATAACACTACTCATAAACCTTTAAAATCCAAACACACCAGTGTATAACACTACTCATAAACCTTTAAAAATCCAAAACATACAAAAATCCAAACACACCAGTGTATAACACTACTCATAAACCTTTAAAAATCCAAACACACCAGTGTATAACACTACTCATAAACCTTTAAAATCCAAACACACCAGTGTATAACACTACTCATAAACCTTTAAAATCCAAACACACCAGTGTATAACACTACTCATAAACCTTTAAAATCCAAACACACCAGTGTATAACACTACTCATAAACCTTTAAAAATCCAAACACACCAGTGTATAACAATACTCATAAACCTTTAAAAATCCAAACACACCAGTGTATAACACTACTCATAAACCTTTAAAATCCAAACACACCAGTGTATAACACTACTCATAAACCTTTAAAAATCCAAACACACCAGTGTATAACACTACTCATAAACCTTTAAAAATCCAAACACACCAGTGTATAACACTACTCATAAACCTTTAAAAATCCAAACACACCAGTGTATAACACTACTCATAAACCTTTAAAAATCCAAACACACCAGTGTATAACACTACTCATAAACCTTTAAAATCCAAACACACCAGTGTATAACACTACTCATAAACCTTTAAAATCCAAACACACCAGTGTATAACACTACTCATAAACCTTTAAAATCCAAACACACCAGTGTATAACACTACTCATAAACCTTTAAAAATCCAAACACACCAGTGTATAACACTACTCATAAACCTTTAAAATCCAAACACACCAGTGTATAACACTACTCATAAACCTTTAAAAATCCAAACACACCAGTGTATAACAATACTCATAAACCTTTAAAAATCCAAACACACCAGTGTATAACACTACTCATAAACCTTTAAAATCCAAACACACCAGTGTATAACACTACTCATAAACCTTTAAAAATCCAAACACACCAGTGTATAACACTACTCATAAACCTTTAAAATCCAAACACACCAGTGTATAACAATACTCATAAACCTTTAAAAATCCAAACACACCAGTGTATAACACTACTCATAAACCTTTAAAATCCAAACACACCAGTGTATAACACTACTCATAAACCTTTAAAAATCCAAACACACCAGTGTATAACACTACTCATAAACCTTTAAAATCCAAACACACCAGTGTATAACACTACTCATAAACCTTTAAAAATCCAAACACACCAGTGTATAACACTACTCATAAACCTTTAAAAATCCAAACACACCAGTGTATAACACTACTCATAAACCTTTAAAAATCCAAACACACCAGTGTATAACACTACTCATAAACCTTTAAAATCCAAACACACCAGTGTATAACACTACTCATAAACCTTTAAAATCCAAACACACCAGTGTATAACACTACTCATAAACCTTTAAAAATCCAAACACACCAGTGTATAACACTACTCATAAACCTTTAAAATCCAAACACACCAGTGTATAACACTACTCATAAACCTTTAAAAATCCAAACACACCAGTGTATAACACTACTCATAAACCTTTAAAAATCCAAACACACCAGTGTATAACACTACTCATAAACCTTTAAAAATCCAAACACACCAGTGTATAACACTACTCATAAACCTTTAAAAATCCAAACACACCAGTGTATAACACTACTCATAAACCTTTAAAATCCAAACACACCAGTGTATAACACTACTCATAAACCTTTAAAATCCAAACACACCAGTGTATAACACTACTCATAAACCTTTAAAATCCAAACACACCAGTGTATAACACTACTCATAAACCTTTAAAAATCCAAACACACCAGTGTATAACACTACTCATAAACCTTTAAAAATCCAAACACACCAGTGTATAACACTACTCATAAACCTTTAAAAATCCAAACACACCAGTGTATAACACTACTCATAAACCTTTAAAATCCAAACACACCAGTGTATAACACTACTCATAAACCTTTAAAAATCCAAACACACCAGTGTATAACACTACTCATAAACCTTTAAAATCCAAACACACCAGTGTATAACACTACTCATAAACCTTTAAAAATCCAAACACACCAGTGTATAACAATACTCATAAACCTTTAAAAATCCAAACACACCAGTGTATAACACTACTCATAAACCTTTAAAATCCAAACACACCAGTGTATAACACTACTCATAAACCTTTAAAATCCAAACACACCAGTGTATAACAATACTCATAAACCTTTAAAATCCAAACACACCAGTGTATAACAATACTCATAAACCTTTAAAAATCCAAACACACCAGTGTATAACAATACTCATAAACCTTTAAAAATCCAAACACACCAGTGTATAACACTACTCATAAACCTTTAAAAATCCAAACACACCAGTGTATAACAATACTCATAAACCTTTAAAATCCAAACACACCAGTGTATAACACTACTCATAAACCTTTAAAATCCAAACACACCAGTGTATAACACTACTCATAAACCTTTAAAATCCAAACACACCAGTGTATAACACTACTCATAAACCTTTAAAATCCAAACACACCAGTGTATAACACTACTCATAAACCTTTAAAAATCCAAACACACCAGTGTATAACACTACTCATAAACCTTTAAAATCCAAACACACCAGTGTATAACACTACTCATAAACCTTTAAAAATCCAAACACACCAGTGTATAACACTACTCATAAACCTTTAAAAATCCAAACACACCAGTGTATAACACTACTCATAAACCTTTAAAATCCAAACACACCAGTGTATAACACTACTCATAAACCTTTAAAAATCCAAACACACCAGTGTATAACACTACTCATAAACCTTTAAAATCCAAACACACCAGTGTATAACACTACTCATAAACCTTTAAAAATCCAAACACACCAGTGTATAACACTACTCATAAACCTTTAAAAATCCAAACACACCAGTGTATAACACTACTCATAAACCTTTAAAAATCCAAACACACCAGTGTATAACACTACTCATAAACCTTTAAAATCCAAACACACCAGTGTATAACAATACTCATAAACCTTTAAAATCCAAACACACCAGTGTATAACACTACTCATAAACCTTTAAAAATCCAAACACACCAGTGTATAACACTACTCATAAACCTTTAAAAATCCAAACACACCAGTGTATAACACTACTCATAAACCTTTAAAATCCAAACACACCAGTGTATAACACTACTCATAAACCTTTAAAATCCAAACACACCAGTGTATAACACTACTCATAAACCTTTAAAAATCCAAACACACCAGTGTATAACACTACTCATAAACCTTTAAAAATCCAAACACACCAGTGTATAACACTACTCATAAACCTTTAAAAATCCAAACACACCAGTGTATAACACTACTCATAAACCTTTAAAAATCCAAACACACCAGTGTATAACACTACTCATAAACCTTTAAAAATCCAAACACACCAGTGTATAACACTACTCATAAACCTTTAAAAATCCAAACACACCAGTGTATAACAATACTCATAAACCTTTAAAAAAACACACCAGTGTATAACCAAACACACCAGTGTATAACAATACTCATAAACCTTTAAAATCCAAACACACCAGTGTATAACAATACTCATAAACCTTTAAAAATCCAAACACACCAGTGTATAACACTACTCATAAACCTTTAAAAATCCAAACACACCAGTGTATAACACTACTCATAAACCTTTAAAAATCCAAACACACCAGTGTATAACACTACTCATAAACCTTTAAAAATAAACCAAACACACCAGTGTATAACACTACTCATAAACCTTTAAAAATCCAAACACACCAGTGTATAACAATACTCATAAACCTTTAAAAAATCCAAACACACCAGTGTATAACACTACTCATAAACCTTTAAAAATCCAAACACACCAGTGTATAACACTACTCATAAACCTTTAAAAATCCAAACACACCAGTGTATAACACTACTCATAAACCTTTAAAATCCAAACACACCAGTGTATAACACTACTCATAAACCTTTAAAAATCCAAACACACCAGTGTATAACACTACTCATAAACCTTTAAAATCCAAACACACCAGTGTATAACACTACTCATAAACCTTTAAAAATCCAAACACACCAGTGTATAACACTACTCATAAACCTTTAAAATCCAAACACACCAGTGTATAACAATACTCATAAACCTTTAAAAATCCAAACACACCAGTGTATAACACTACTCATAAACCTTTAAAATCCAAACACACCAGTGTATAACACTACTCATAAACCTTTAAAAATCCAAACACACCAGTGTATAACACTACTCATAAACCTTTAAAAATCCAAACACACCAGTGTATAACACTACTCATAAACCTTTAAAATCCAAACACACCAGTGTATAACACTACTCATAAACCTTTAAAAATCCAAACACACCAGTGTATAACAATACTCATAAACCTTTAAAAATCCAAACACACCAGTGTATAACACTACTCATAAACCTTTAAAAATCCAAACACACCAGTGTATAACACTACTCATAAACCTTTAAAAATCCAAACACACCAGTGTATAACACTACTCATAAACCTTTAAAATCCAAACACACCAGTGTATAACAATACTCATAAACCTTTAAAATCCAAACACACCAGTGTATAACACTACTCATAAACCTTTAAAAATCCAAACACACCAGTGTATAACACTACTCATAAACCTTTAAAAATCCAAACACACCAGTGTATAACAATACTCATAAACCTTTAAAAATCCAAACACACCAGTGTATAACAATACTCATAAACCTTTAAAAATCCAAACACACCAGTGTATAACAATACTCATAAACCTTTAAAATCCAAACACACCAGTGTATAACACTACTCATAAACCTTTAAAATCCAAACACACCAGTGTATAACACTACTCATAAACCTTTAAAAATCCAAACACACCAGTGTATAACAATACTCATAAACCTTTAAAAATCCAAACACACCAGTGTATAACAATACTCATAAACCTTTAAAATCCAAACACACCAGTGTATAACACTACTCATAAACCTTTAAAAATCCAAACACACCAGTGTATAACACTACTCATAAACCTTTAAAAATCCAAACACACCAGTGTATAACACTACTCATAAACCTTTAAAAATCCAAACACACCAGTGTATAACACTACTCATAAACCTTTAAAAATCCAAACACACCAGTGTATAACACTACTCATAAACCTTTAAAAATCCAAACACACCAGTGTATAACACTACTCATAAACCTTTAAAAATCCAAACACACCAGTGTATAACACTACTCATAAACCTTTAAAATCCAAACACACCAGTGTATAACACTACTCATAAACCTTTAAAAATCCAAACACACCAGTGTATAACACTACTCATAAACCTTTAAAATCCAAACACACCAGTGTATAACACTACTCATAAACCTTTAAAAATCCAAACACACCAGTGTATAACACTACTCATAAACCTTTAAAAATCCAAACACACCAGTGTATAACACTACTCATAAACCTTTAAAAATCCAAACACACCAGTGTATAACACTACTCATAAACCTTTAAAAATCCAAACACACCAGTGTATAACACTACTCATAAACCTTTAAAAATCCAAACACACCAGTGTATAACACTACTCATAAACCTTTAAAAATCCAAACACACCAGTGTATAACAATACTCATAAACCTTTAAAAATCCAAACACACCAGTGTATAACACTACTCATAAACCTTTAAAAATCCAAACACACCAGTGTATAACAATACTCATAAACCTTTAACAATCCAAACACACCAGTGTATAACAATACTCATAAACCTTTAAAATCCAAACACACCAGTGTATAACAATACTCATAAACCTTTAAAAATCCAAACACACCAGTGTATAACACTACTCATAAACCTTTAAAATCCAAACACACCAGTGTATAACACTACTCATAAACCTTTAAAAATCCAAACACACCAGTGTATAACACTACTCATAAACCTTTAAAATCCAAACACACCAGTGTATAACACTACTCATAAACCTTTAAAAATCCAAACACACCAGTGTATAACAATACTCATAAACCTTTAAAAATCCAAACACACCAGTGTATAACACTACTCATAAACCTTTAAAAATCCAAACACACCAGTGTATAACACTACTCATAAACCTTTAAAAATCCAAACACACCAGTGTATAACACTACTCATAAACCTTTAAAAATCCAAACACACCAGTGTATAACAATACTCATAAACCTTTAAAAATCCAAACACACCAGTGTATAACACTACTCATAAACCTTTAAAAATCCAAACACACCAGTGTATAACACTACTCATAAACCTTTAAAAATCCAAACACACCAGTGTATAACACTACTCATAAACCTTTAAAAATCCAAACACACCAGTGTATAACACTACTCATAAACCTTTAAAATCCAAACACACCAGTGTATAACACTACTCATAAACCTTTAAAATCCAAACACACCAGTGTATAACACTACTCATAAACCTTTAAAATCCAAACACACCAGTGTATAACACTACTCATAAACCTTTAAAATCCAAACACACCAGTGTATAACACTACTCATAAACCTTTAAAAATCCAAACACACCAGTGTATAACACTACTCATAAACCTTTAAAATCCAAACACACCAGTGTATAACACTACTCATAAACCTTTAAAAATCCAAACACACCAGTGTATAACACTACTCATAAACCTTTAAAATCCAAACACACCAGTGTATAACACTACTCATAAACCTTTAAAATCCAAACACACCAGTGTATAACACTACTCATAAACCTTTAAAATCCAAACACACCAGTGTATAACACTACTCATAAACCTTTAAAATCCAAACACACCAGTGTATAACACTACTCATAAACCTTTAAAAATCCAAACACACCAGTGTATAACACTACTCATAAACCTTTAAAAATCCAAACACACCAGTGTATAACAATACTCATAAACCTTTAAAAATCCAAACACACCAGTGTATAACAATACTCATAAACCTTTAAAAATCCAAACACACCAGTGTATAACACTACTCATAAACCTTTAAAAATCCAAACACACCAGTGTATAACACTACTCATAAACCTTTAAAAATCCAAACACACCAGTGTATAACACTACTCATAAACCTTTAAAAATCCAAACACACCAGTGTATAACACTACTCATAAACCTTTAAAAATCCAAACACACCAGTGTATAACAATACTCATAAACCTTTAAAATCCAAACACACCAGTGTATAACACTACTCATAAACCTTTAAAAATCCAAACACACCAGTGTATAACACTACTCATAAACCTTTAAAAATCCAAACACACCAGTGTATAACACTACTCATAAACCTTTAAAAATCCAAACACACCAGTGTATAACAATACTCATAAACCTTTAAAATCCAAACACACCAGTGTATAACACTACTCATAAACCTTTAAAAATCCAAACACACCAGTGTATAACAATACTCATAAACCTTTAAAATCCAAACACACCAGTGTATAACACTACTCATAAACCTTTAAAAATCCAAACACACCAGTGTATAACACTACTCATAAACCTTTAAAATCCAAACACACCAGTGTATAACACTACTCATAAACCTTTAAAAATCCAAACACACCAGTGTATAACACTACTCATAAACCTTTAAAATCCAAACACACCAGTGTATAACACTACTCATAAACCTTTAAAAATCCAAACACACCAGTGTATAACACTACTCATAAACCTTTAAAAATCCAAACACACCAGTGTATAACACTACTCATAAACCTTTAAAAATCCAAACACACCAGTGTATAACACTACTCATAAACCTTTAAAAATCCAAACACACCAGTGTATAACACTACTCATAAACCTTTAAAAATCCAAACACACCAGTGTATAACAATACTCATAAACCTTTAAAATCCAAACACACCAGTGTATAACACTACTCATAAACCTTTAAAATCCAAACACACCAGTGTATAACACTACTCATAAACCTTTAAAATCCAAACACACCAGTGTATAACACTACTCATAAACCTTTAAAATCCAAACACACCAGTGTATAACACTACTCATAAACCTTTAAAAATCCAAACACACCAGTGTATAACACTACTCATAAACCTTTAAAAATCCAAACACACCAGTGTATAACACTACTCATAAACCTTTAAAATCCAAACACACCAGTGTATAACACTACTCATAAACCTTTAAAAATCCAAACACACCAGTGTATAACAATACTCATAAACCTTTAAAATCCAAACACACCAGTGTATAACAATACTCATAAACCTTTAAAAATCCAAACACACCAGTGTATAACACTACTCATAAACCTTTAAAAATCCAAACACACCAGTGTATAACACTACTCATAAACCTTTAAAAATCCAAACACACCAGTGTATAACACTACTCATAAACCTTTAAAAATCCAAACACACCAGTGTATAACACTACTCATAAACCTTTAAAAATCCAAACACACCAGTGTATAACACTACTCATAAACCTTTAAAAATCCAAACACACCAGTGTATAACACTACTCATAAACCTTTAAAAATCCAAACACACCAGTGTATAACACTACTCATAAACCTTTAAAAATCCAAACACACCAGTGTATAACAATACTCATAAACCTTTAAAAATCCAAACACACCAGTGTATAACAATACTCATAAACCTTTAAAAATCCAAA
This sequence comes from Tachypleus tridentatus, assembly GCF_004210375.1. Taxonomy (NCBI): domain Eukaryota; kingdom Metazoa; phylum Arthropoda; class Merostomata; order Xiphosura; family Limulidae; genus Tachypleus; species Tachypleus tridentatus. The sequence goes on along the minus strand of NW_027467782.1, from coordinate 68,889,921 downwards.
CACACCAGTGTATAACAATACTCATAAACCTTTAAAAATCCAAACACACCAGTGTATAACACTACTCATAAACCTTTAAAAATCCAAACACACCAGTGTATAACACTACTCATAAACCTTTAAAATCCAAACACACCAGTGTATAACAATACTCATAAACCTTTAAAAATCCAAACACACCAGTGTATAACACTACTCATAAACCTTTAAAATCCAAACACACCAGTGTATAACAATACTCATAAACCTTTAAAAATCCAAACACACCAGTGTATAACACTACTCATAAACCTTTAAAAATCCAAACACACCAGTGTATAACACTACTCATAAACCTTTAAAAATCCAAACACACCAGTGTATAACACTACTCATAAACCTTTAAAAATCCAAACACACCAGTGTATAACACTACTCATAAACCTTTAAAAATCCAAACACACCAGTGTATAACACTACTCATAAACCTTTAAAAATCCAAACACACCAGTGTATAACACTACTCATAAACCTTTAAAAATCCAAACACACCAGTGTATAACAATACTCATAAACCTTTAAAAATCCAAACACACCAGTGTATAACACTACTCATAAACCTTTAAAAATCCAAACACACCAGTGTATAACACTACTCATAAACCTTTAAAAATCCAAACACACCAGTGTATAACAATACTCATAAACCTTTAAAATCCAAACACACCAGTGTATAACAATACTCATAAACCTTTAAAAATCCAAACACACCAGTGTATAACACTACTCATAAACCTTTAAAAATCCAAACACACCAGTGTATAACAATACTCATAAACCTTTAAAATCCAAACACACCAGTGTATAACACTACTCATAAACCTTTAAAAATCCAAACACACCAGTGTATAACACTACTCATAAACCTTTAAAATCCAAACACACCAGTGTATAACACTACTCATAAACCTTTAAAATCCAAACACACCAGTGTATAACACTACTCATAAACCTTTAAAAATCCAAACACACCAGTGTATAACACTACTCATAAACCTTTAAAATCCAAACACACCAGTGTATAACAATACTCATAAACCTTTAAAAATCCAAACACACCAGTGTATAACAATACTCATAAACCTTTAAAATCCAAACACACCAGTGTATAACAATACTCATAAACCTTTAAAAATCCAAACACACCAGTGTATAACACTACTCATAAACCTTTAAAAATCCAAACACACCAGTGTATAACACTACTCATAAACCTTTAAAAATCCAAACACACCAGTGTATAACACTACTCATAAACCTTTAAAAATCCAAACACACCAGTGTATAACAATACTCATAAACCTTTAAAAATCCAAACACACCAGTGTATAACACTACTCATAAACCTTTAAAAATCCAAACACACCAGTGTATAACACTACTCATAAACCTTTAAAAATCCAAACACACCAGTGTATAACACTACTCATAAACCTTTAAAAATCCAAACACACCAGTGTATAACACTACTCATAAACCTTTAAAAATCCAAACACACCAGTGTATAACAATACTCATAAACCTTTAAAAATCCAAACACACCAGTGTATAACAATACTCATAAACCTTTAAAAATCCAAACACACCAGTGTATAACACTACTCATAAACCTTTAAAAATCCAAACACACCAGTGTATAACACTACTCATAAACCTTTAAAAATCCAAACACACCAGTGTATAACAATACTCATAAACCTTTAAAATCCAAACACACCAGTGTATAACACTACTCATAAACCTTTAAAAATCCAAACACACCAGTGTATAACACTACTCATAAACCTTTAAAATCCAAACACACCAGTGTATAACACTACTCATAAACCTTCAAAAATCCAAACACACCAGTGTATAACACTACTCATAAACCTTTAAAATCCAAACACACCAGTGTATAACACTACTCATAAACCTTTAAAAATCCAAACACACCAGTGTATAACACTACTCATAAACCTTAAAAAATCCAAACACACCAGTGTATAACACTACTCATAAACCGTTAACAATCCAAACACACCAGTGTATAACACTACTCATAAACCTTTAAAAATCCAAACACACCAGTGTATAACAATACTCATAAACCTTTAAAATCCAAACACACCAGTGTATAACACTACTCATAAACCTTTAAAAATCCAAACAAACCAGTGTATAACAATACTCATAAACCTTTAACAATCCAAACACACCAGTGTATAACAATACTCATAAACCTTTAAAAATCCAAACACACCAGTGTATAACAATACTCATAAACCTTTAAAAATCCAAACACACCAGTGTATAACACTACTCATAAACCTTTAAAAATCCAAACACACCAGTGTATAACAATACTCATAAACCTTTAAAAATCCAAACACACCAGTGTATAACACTACTCATAAACCTTTAAAAATCCAAACACACCAGTGTATAACACTACTCATAAACCTTTAAAATCCAAACACACCAGTGTATAACACTACTCATAAACCTTTAAAAATCCAAACACACCAGTGTATAACACTACTCATAAACCTTTAAAAATCCAAACACACCAGTGTATAACACTACTCATAAACCTTTAAAAATCCAAACACACCAGTGTATAACAATACTCATAAACCTTTAAAAATCCAAACACACCAGTGTATAACACTACTCATAAACCTTTAAAATCCAAACACACCAGTGTATAACAATACTCATAAACCTTTAAAAATCCAAACACACCAGTGTATAACACTACTCATAAACCTTTAAAAATCCAAACACACCAGTGTATAACACTACTCATAAACCTTTAAAAATCCAAACACACCAGTGTATAACAATACTCATAAACCTTTAAAAATCCAAACACACCAGTGTATAACAATACTCATAAACCTTTAAAAATCCAAACACACCAGTGTATAACACTACTCATAAACCTTTAAAAATCCAAACACACCAGTGTATAACACTACTCATAAACCTTTAAAAATCCAAACACACCAGTGTATAACAATACTCATAAACCTTTAAAAATCCAAACACACCAGTGTATAACAATACTCATAAACCTTTAAAAATCCAAACACACCAGTGTATAACACTACTCATAAACCTTTAAAATCCAAACACACCAGTGTATAACACTACTCATAAACCTTTAAAATCCAAACACACCAGTGTATAACACTACTCATAAACCTTTAAAAATCCAAACACACCAGTGTATAACACTACTCATAAACCTTTAAAAATCCAAACACACCAGTGTATAACACTACTCATAAACCTTTAAAAATCCAAACACACCAGTGTATAACACTACTCATAAACCTTTAAAATCCAAACACACCAGTGTATAACACTATTCATAAACCTTTAAAAATCCAAACACACCAATGTATAACACTACTCATAAACATTTAAAAATCCAAACACACAAGTGTATAACACTACTCATAAACCTTTAAAAATCCAAACACACCAGTGTATAACACTACTCATAAACCTTTAACAATCCAAACACACCAGTGTATAACACTACTCATAAACCTTTAAAAATCCAAACACACCAGTGTATAACACTACTCATAAACCTTTAAAAATCCAAACACACCAGTGTATAACAATACTCATAAACCTTTAAAAATCCAAACACACCAGTGTATAACAATACTCATAAACCTTTAAAAATCCAAACACACCAGTGTATAACACTACTCATAAACCTTTAAAAATCCAAACACACCAGTGTATAACACTACTCATAAACCTTTAAAAATCCAAACACACCAGTGTATAACACTACTCATAAACCTTTAAAAATCCAAACACACCAATGTATAACACTACTCATAAACCTTTAAAAATCCAAACACACCAGTGTATAACAATACTCATAAACCTTTAAAAATCCAAACACACCAGTGTATAACACTACTCATAAACCTTTAAAAATCCAAACACACCAGTGTATAACAATACTCATAAACATTTAAAAATCCAAACACACCAGTGTATAACACTACTCATAAACCTTTAAAATCCAAACACACCAGTGTATAACACTACTCATAAACCTTTAAAAATCCAAACACACCAGTGTATAACAATACTCATAAACCTTTAAAAATCCAAACACACCAGTGTATAACAATACTCATAAACCTTTAAAATCCAAACACACCAGTGTATAACACTACTCATAAACCTTTAAAATCCAAACACACCAGTGTATAACACTACTCATAAACCTTTAAAATCCAAACACACCAGTGTATAACAATACTCATAAACCTTTAAAATCCAAACACACCAGTGTATAACAATACTCATAAACCTTTAAAATTCAAACACACCAGTGTATAACACTACAGACTGGCTCACTTTTAATGCCTCTGACTCATACCTACCCCACCCAATCGAACATGTAAACAACAAAACAGAACTAGACAAATATGTTGATCAAATTACAGAAGCCATAAAGAAAGCCACAAAAAACACAATTCTTAAATCAAAAAGAAAACAATCACTTATTCAATGGACTCTAACACCAGAAATTCACGCACTAATAATCAAACGCAGACAATTACGACGAATACACTACATCACACGTGATCCACACATTAAAACAGAAATCAATAGAACAAATACAAAAATTAAATAAGAAATTAAAAAAGTCAGAGAAAACAATTGGCATAACTTCTGCAAAAACTTAGAAAACCGAGAAAATCCAAAAGAATTTGGAAAAATTCAAGAGTATTGCGTCAGACAAAAACACAAATCACATGTTACAACACATCACACACAACAATAAAATCGCAAGGACAGACGAAGAGAAAGCTGACTTATTAGCTGACTATTACAAATCCGCTTTTAGCGATTTAAACTCAGTAGATTTCGACACACAACACCAACACCATGTCAACAACTACATAATGCAAAACTAAGCTTTCATTCTCACCAGGATTTCCTGGAGAGACACTAGAAGCATACTCAAATTCAATCAATAGAAAATAACCATAACCGAACTAAAGATTAATATCAAAAACTTGAAGAACACTTCCCCCGTACATGACCAAATACCAAATATTATTCTCAAAAAAAAGTTCCACTCTCCTACTACAACACCTCACAAACATCATGAACATTTCATTAGCGACAGGGTATTACCCTGACACATGGAAAAAAAGCCATCATAACAACGATCCCCAAGAAACAAACTAACAGAACAAATCCAGATAATTTCCGCCCCATCAGTCTGTTAAGCTGCCTTGGCAAACTGATGGAGAGAATTATCTCCAACCGTCTCCTCCATTTTTGCGAATCAAACAACATCCTTCCAGAATCTCAAAATGCCTCCAGAAAAAATAGACAAACAACAGATCACCTCACACGACTCACCGAATCAATATACAAAGCTTACAACAACAATCAAGTAACCATCGGGGTATTCCTAGATGTCAAAAAAGCATTCGACAGCGTTTGGCACAATGCCATCATATACAAACTAAACCACCTACAAATAAATCCTACGATAGTCAAATGGATTTCAAATTTTTAACCAATAGAACAGCACAAGTAAAAGTCAATAAAACCATATCCAAATTGTTTAATATAACGGCAGAGTGCCCCAAGGATCAGTCCTCTCCACTTCTTTACATAATTTTCGTCAGTGACATACCTTTTCCAAATCTAACATACACACACAATTCACAATACGCAGATGACATCGCAATCTGGAGCACCTCCAGAAACCCAGTAATGGCCATGTCTCGCGTACAAGAATCACTAAACATCGTCTCAACATGGAGCAACAAGTGGAGGGTCGTGTTAAATCCAACAAAAAACAAGCAATCACCTTCTATAGAAAACTAAAGAAGCAAAGAAAAATCTAGAAAAATAAATCTATCGCTTGGAAAACACAACCATCAACATGAGCAAAAAAAACATCACATTCCTTGGCGTCACTTTCGACACAAAACTAACATGGAAAAACACATAAACAATATACACTCATCAATAAGAAAAAGGATTTCATATCTAAAGACTATAACTGGTAAACAATCAAAATGCGCACCGAACACCATTATACAAATATATAACCTTACATCCGTCCACTAATAGAGTACGGATGTCAAGTAACATACAACATGTCAAACAACACACTCCAAAAAAATCCAAGTGCAACAAAACAAAATATTAAAATCCGCATTCAGTTTACCATCTTTACACCAACAAATTATCTACACCAAATTAGTAATTTACCAACTATAAGAGATAGAATAACAGAACTTTCTATGAAATATTATCGAAAAGCAGAAAACAGAAACAAACTAACGGCATCACTACACAAATTATCAAGTGCACCAACAAAATACATATCACCATAGAACATATTTCAAGAATCACAATCCACTCAACAAAGAGTCTAAATACATAAAACTATGTTATTAACATGAATTCCTTTTTTTTCAGGTACAGGGCACACGACAGGCAAAACTTTCGGCGCCTGTCGTGTGAAAGTGGGTTTTCTCGGGTACTCCTGTTTCCCCACATCAAAATCTTCAGGCATTGATTTCTAGATCCCAGCCCAGGCAACCTTTTGCCAGACCCAGAATCAAGCTGTTTGATTTGATCTGAACTTGAATGAATTACATTCTTGTTCACATCTACCCAACTTTTCTTTTCGAGACAGGTCCCGACCTTTCCTTCTTTCCACTGCTACCTTTGCCTCCACCCAGAAGACCATTTAGTGAGACATTCCCCACCCAAAAAGTCAAGAATAATAACGATAATTAATTTATTAAAATAATAATAATAATAAAAAAACCACCACTTAATCCTAATAACAATTCATTTAGGGACGAAGAGGAACTACAAAGTTCCTGAACACTTCCAGTTGAGAGAGAGAACTTTCGATTTCTCTCTCTAAACTGAACCCCTGCCACGTTAGTTTAGCTTAGTTTGTAAAACACTACTCATAAACCTTTAACAATCCAAACACACCAGTGTATAACACTACTCATAAACCTTTAAAAATCCAAACACACCAGTGTATAACAATACTCATAAACATTTAAAAATCCAAACACACCAGTGTATAACAATACTCATAAACCTTTAAAAATCCAAACACACCAGTGTATAACACTACTCATAAACCTATAAAAATCCAAACACACCAGTGTATAACACTACTCATAAACCTTTAAAAATCCAAACACACCAGTGTATAACACTACTCATAAACCTTTAAAAATCCAAACACACCAGTGTATAACACTACTCATAAACCTTTAAAAATCCAAACACACCAGTGTATAACACTACTCATAAACCTTTAAAAATCCAAACACACCAGTGTATAACACTACTCATAAACCTTTAAAAATCCAAACACACCAGTGTATAACACTACTCATAAACCTTTAAAAATCCAAACACACCAGTGTATAACACTACTCATAAACCTTTAAAATCCAAACACACCAGTGTATAACACTACTCATAAACCTTTAAAAATCCAAACACACCAGTGTATAACACTACTCATAAACCTTTAAAATCCAAACACACCAGTGTATAACACTACTCATAAACCTTTAAAATCCAAACACACCAGTGTATAACACTACTCATAAACCTTTAAAAATCCAAACACACCAGTGTATAACACTACTCATAAACCTTTAAAAATCCAAACACACCAGTGTATAACACTACTCATAAACCTTTAAAATCCAAACACACCAGTGTATAACAATACTCATAAACCTTTAAAAATCCAAACACACCAGTGTATAACACTACTCATAAACCTTTAAAAATCCAAACACACCAGTGTATAACACTACTCATAAACCTTTAAAATCCAAACACACCAGTGTATAACACTACTCATAAACCTTTAAAATCCAAACACACCAGTGTATAACACTACTCATAAACCTTTAAAAATCCAAACACACCAGTGTATAACACTACTCATAAACCTTTAAAATCCAAACACACCAGTGTATAACACTACTCATAAACCTTTAAAAATCCAAACACACCAGTGTATAACACTACTCATAAACCTTTAAAATCCAAACACACCAGTGTATAACAATACTCATAAACCTTTAAAAATCCAAACACACCAGTGTATAACACTACTCATAAACCTTTAAAATCCAAACACACCAGTGTATAACACTACTCATAAACCTTTAAAAATCCAAACACACCAGTGTATAACACTACTCATAAACCTTTAAAAATCCAAACACACCAGTGTATAACACTACTCATAAACCTTTAAAAATCCAAACACACCAGTGTATAACACTACTCATAAACCTTTAAAAATCCAAACACACCAGTGTATAACACTACTCATAAACCTTTAAAAATCCAAACACACCAGTGTATAACAATACTCATAAACCTTTAAAAATCCAAACACACCAGTGTATAACACTACTCATAAACCTTTAAAAATCCAAACACACCAGTGTATAACAATACTCATAAACCTTTAAAAATCCAAACACACCAGTGTATAACACTACTCATAAACCTTTAAAATCCAAACACACCAGTGTATAACACTACTCATAAACCTTTAAAATCCAAACACACCAGTGTATAACACTACTCATAAACCTTTAAAATCCAAACACACCAGTGTATAACACTACTCATAAACCTTTAAAAATCCAAACACACCAGTGTATAACACTACTCATAAACCTTTAAAAATCCAAACACACCAGTGTATAACACTACTCATAAACCTTTAAAAATCCAAACACACCAGTGTATAACAATACTCATAAACCTTTAAAAATCCAAACACACCAGTGTATAACAATACTCATAAACCTTTAAAATCCAAACACACCAGTGTATAACAATACTCATAAACCTTTAAAAATCCAAACACACCAGTGTATAACACTACTCATAAACCTTTAAAATCCAAACACACCAGTGTATAACACTACTCATAAACCTTTAAAAATCCAAACACACCAGTGTATAACACTACTCATAAACCTTTAAAATCCAAACACACCAGTGTATAACAATACTCATAAACCTTTAAAAATCCAAACACACCAGTGTATAACACTACTCATAAACCTTTAAAAATCCAAACACACCAGTGTATAACACTACTCATAAACCTTTAAAATCCAAACACACCAGTGTATAACACTACTCATAAACCTTTAAAAATCCAAACACACCAGTGTATAACAATACTCATAAACCTTTAAAATCCAAACACACCAGTGTATAACAATACTCATAAACCTTTAAAATCCAAACACACCAGTGTATAACAATACTCATAAACCTTTAAAATCCAAACACACCAGTGTATAACACTACTCATAAACCTTTAAAAATCCAAACACACCAGTGTATAACACTACTCATAAACCTTTAAAATCCAAACACACCAGTGTATAACACTACTCATAAACCTTTAAAAATCCAAACACACCAGTGTATAACACTACTCATAAACCTTTAAAAATCCAAACACACCAGTGTATAACAATACTCATAAACCTTTAAAAATCCAAACACACCAGTGTATAACACTACTCATAAACCTTTAAAAATCCAAACACACCAGTGTATAACACTACTCATAAACCTTTAAAAATCCAAACACACCAGTGTATAACACTACTCATAAACCTTTAAAAATCCAAACACACCAGTGTATAACACTACTCATAAACCTTTAAAAATCCAAACACACCAGTGTATAACACTACTCATAAACCTTTAAAATCCAAACACACCAGTGTATAACACTACTCATAAACCTTTAAAAATCCAAACACACCAGTGTATAACAATACTCATAAACCTTTAAAAATCCAAACACACCAGTGTATAACACTACTCATAAACCTTTAAAAATCCAAACACACCAGTGTATAACAATACTCATAAACCTTTAAAAATCCAAACACACCAGTGTATAACAATACTCATAAACCTTTAAAAATCCAAACACACCAGTGTATAACAATACTCATAAACCTTTAAAAATCCAAACACACCAGTGTATAACACTACTCATAAACCTTTAAAAATCCAAACACACCAGTGTATAACAATACTCATAAACCTTTAAAAAATCCAAACACACCAGTGTATAACACTACTCATAAACCTTTAAAAATCCAAACACACCAGTGTATAACACTACTCATAAACCTTTAAAATCCAAACACACCAGTGTATAACACTACTCATAAACCTTTAAAAATCCAAACACACCAGTGTATAACACTACTCATAAACCTTTAAAATCCAAACACACCAGTGTATAACACTACTCATAAACCTTTAAAAATCCAAACACACCAGTGTATAACAATACTCATAAACCTTTAAAATCCAAACACACCAGTGTATAACACTACTCATAAACCTTTAAAATCCAAACACACCAGTGTATAACACTACTCATAAACCTTTAAAAATCCAAACACACCAGTGTATAACACTACTCATAAACCTTTAAAATCCAAACACACCAGTGTATAACACTACTCATAAACCTTTAAAAATCCAAACACACCAGTGTATAACAATACTCATAAACCTTTAAAATCCAAACACACCAGTGTATAACAATACTCATAAACCTTTAAAATCCAAACACACCAGTGTATAACACTACTCATAAACCTTTAAAATCCAAACACACCAGTGTATAACACTACTCATAAACCTTTAAAAATCCAAACACACCAGTGTATAACACTACTCATAAACCTTTAAAATCCAAACACACCAGTGTATAACACTACTCATAAACCTTTAAAATCCAAACACACCAGTGTATAACACTACTCATAAACCTTTAAAAATCCAAACACACCAGTGTATAACACTACTCATAAACCTTTAAAAATCCAAACACACCAGTGTATAACACTACTCATAAACCTTTAAAAATCCAAACACACCAGTGTATAACACTACTCATAAACCTTTAAAATCCAAACACACCAGTGTATAACACTACTCATAAACCTTTAAAAATCCAAACACACCAGTGTATAACACTACTCATAAACCTTTAAAATCCAAACACACCAGTGTATAACACTACTCATAAACCTTTAAAAATCCAAACACACCAGTGTATAACACTACTCATAAACCTTTAAAAATCCAAACACACCAGTGTATAACACTACTCATAAACCTTTAAAAATCCAAACACACCAGTGTATAACACTACTCATAAACCTTTAAAAATCCAAACACACCAGTGTATAACACTACTCATAAACCTTTAAAAATCCAAACACACCAGTGTATAACACTACTCATAAACCTTTAAAATCCAAACACACCAGTGTATAACAATACTCATAAACCTTTAAAAATCCAAACACACCAGTGTATAACAATACTCATAAACCTTTAAAAATCCAAACACACCAGTGTATAACACTACTCATAAACCTTTAAAAATCCAAACACACCAGTGTATAACACTACTCATAAACCTTTAAAAATCCAAACACACCAGTGTATAACACTACTCATAAACCTTTAAAATCCAAACACACCAGTGTATAACACTACTCATAAACCTTTAAAAATCCAAACACACCAGTGTATAACACTACTCATAAACCTTTAAAAATCCAAACACACCAGTGTATAACACTACTCATAAACCTTTAAAAATCCAAACACACCAGTGTATAACACTACTCATAAACCTTTAAAAATCCAAACACACCAGTGTATAACACTACTCATAAACCTTTAAAATCCAAACACACCAGTGTATAACACTACTCATAAACCTTTAAAAATCCAAACACACCAGTGTATAACACTACTCATAAACCTTTAAAAATCCAAACACACCAGTGTATAACACTACTCATAAACCTTTAAAAATCCAAACACACCAGTGTATAACACTACTCATAAACCTTTAAAAATCCAAACACACCAGTGTATAACACTACTCATAAACCTTTAAAATCCAAACACACCAGTGTATAACAATACTCATAAACCTTTAAAAATCCAAACACACCAGTGTATAACACTACTCATAAACCTTTAAAAATCCAAACACACCAGTGTATAACAATACTCATAAACCTTTAAAAATCCAAACACACCAGTGTATAACAATACTCATAAACCTTTAAAAATCCAAACACACCAGTGTATAACAATACTCATAAACCTTTAAAATCCAAACACACCAGTGTATAACACTACTCATAAACCTTTAAAAATCCAAACACACCAGTGTATAACAATACTCATAAACCTTTAAAAATCCAAACACACCAGTGTATAACACTACTCATAAACCTTAAAAATCCAAACACACCAGTGTATAACACTACTCATAAACCTTTAAAAATCCAAACACACCAGTGTATAACACTACTCATAAACCTTTAAAATCCAAACACACCAGTGTATAACACTACTCATAAACCTTTAAAATCCAAACACACCAGTGTATAACACTACTCATAAACCTTTAAAATCCAAACACACCAGTGTATAACAATACTCATAAACCTTTAAAAATCCAAACACACCAGTGTATAACACTACTCATAAACCTTTAAAAATCCAAACACACCAGTGTATAACAATACTCATAAACCTTTAAAAATCCAAACACACCAGTGTATAACACTACTCATAAACCTTTAAAAATCCAAACACACCAGTGTATAACACTACTCATAAACCTTTAAAATCCAAACACACCAGTGTATAACAATACTCATAAACCTTTAAAATCCAAACACACCAGTGTATAACAATACTCATAAACCTTTAAAAATCCAAACACACCAGTGTATAACACTACTCATAAACCTTTAAAATCCAAACACACCAGTGTATAACACTACTCATAAACCTTTAAAATCCAAACACACCAGTGTATAACAATACTCATAAACCTTTAAAATCCAAACACACCAGTGTATAACAATACTCATAAACCTTTAAAATCCAAACACACCAGTGTATAACACTACTCATAAACCTTTAAAATCCAAACACACCAGTGTATAACACTACTCATAAACCTTTAAAATCCAAACACACCAGTGTATAACACTACTCATAAACCTTTAAAATCCAAACACACCAGTGTATAACACTACTCATAAACCTTTAAAATCCAAACACACCAGTGTATAACACTACTCATAAACCTTTAAAAATCCAAACACACCAGTGTATAACACTACTCATAAACCTTTAAAAAATCCAAACACACCAGTGTATAACACTACTCATAAACCTTTAAAAATCCAAACACACCAGTGTATAACACTACTCATAAACCTTTAAAAATCCAAACACACCAAGTGTATAACACTACTCATAAACCTTTAAAATCCAAACACACCAGTGTATAACACTACTCATAAACCTTTAAAAATCCAAACACACCAGTGTATAACACTACTCATAAACCTTTAAAAATCCAAACACACCAGTGTATAACACTACTCATAAACCTTTAAAAATCCAAACACACCAGTGTATAACAATACTCATAAACCTTTAAAATCCAAACACACCAGTGTATAACAATACTCATAAACCTTTAAAAATCCAAACACACCAGTGTATAACAACTACTCATAAACCTTTAAAATCCAAACACACCAGTGTATAACACTACTCATAAACCTTTAAAAATCCAAACACACCAGTGTATAACACTACTCATAAACCTTTAAAAATCCAAACACACCAGTGTATAACACTACTCATAAACCTTTAAAAATCCAAACACACCAGTGTATAACAATACTCATAAACCTTTAAAATCCAAACACACCAGTGTATAACACTACTCATAAACCTTTAAAAAATCCAAACACACCAGTGTATAACAATACTCATAAACCTTTAAAAATCCAAACACACCAGTGTATAACACTACTCATAAACCTTTAAAAATCCAAACACACCAGTGTATAACACTACTCATAAACCTTTAAAATCCAAACACACCAGTGTATAACAATACTCATAAACCTTTAAAAATCCAAACACACCAGTGTATAACAATACTCATAAACCTTTAAAAATCCAAACACGCCAGTGTATAACACTACTCATAAACCTTTAAAAATCCAAACACACCAGTGTATAACACTACTCATAAACCTTTAAAAATCCAAACACACCAGTGTATAACAATACTCATAAACCTTTAAAAATCCAAACACACCAGTGTATAACAATACTCATAAACCTTTAAAATCCAAACACACCAGTGTATAACACTACAAACTGGCTCACTTTTAATGCCTCTCTACTCTCATACCTACCCCACCCAATCGAACATGTAAACAACAAAACAGAACTAGACAAATATGTTGATCAAATTACAGAAGCCATAAAGAAAGCCACAAAAACACAATTTTAAATCAAAAAAGAAAACAATCACTTATTCAATGGACTCTAACACCAGAAATTCACGCACTAATAATCAAACGCAGACAATTACGACGAATACACTACATCACACGTGATCCACACATTAAAACAGAAATCAATAGAACAAATACAAAAATTAAATAAGAAATTAAAAAAGTCAGAGAAAACAATTGGCATAACTTCTGCAAAAACTTAGAAAACCGAGAAAATCCAAAAGAATTTGGAAAAAATTCAAGAGTATTGCGTCAGACAAAACACAAATCACATGTTACAACACATCACACACAAACAATAAAAATCGCAAGGACACGAAGAGAAAGCTGACTTATTAGCTGACTATTACAAATCCGCTTTTAGCGATTTAAACTCAGTAGATTTCGACACACAACACCAACACCATGTCAACAACTACATAAATGTAAAACTAAGCTTCATTCTCACCAGGATTTCCTGGAGAGACACTAGAAGCATACCAAACCCAATCAATAGAAAAATAACCATAACCGAACTAAAGATTAATATCAAAACTTGAAGAACACTTCCCCGTACATGACCAAATACCAAATATTATTCTCAAAAAAGTTCCACTCTCCTACTACAACACCTCACAAACATCATGAATATTTCATTAGCGACAGGTATTACCCTGACACATGGAAACCAGCCATCATAACAACGATCCCCAAGAAACAAACTAACAGAACAAATCCAGATAATTTCCGCCCCATCAGTCTGTTAAGCTGCCTTGGCAAACTGATGGAGAATTATTCCAACCGTCTCCTCCATTTTTGCGAATCAAACAACATCCTTCCAGAATCTCAAAATGCCTCCAGAAAAATACATAAACAAACAACAGATCACCACACGACTCACCGAATCAATATACAAAAGCTTACAACAACAATCAAGTAACCATCGGGGTATTCCTAGATGTCAAAAAAGATTCGACAGCGTTTGGCACAATGCCATCATACAAACTAAACCACCTACAAATAAATCCTACGATAGTCAAATGGATTTCAAATTTTTAACCAATAGAACAGCACAAGTAAAAAAGTCAATAAAACCATATCCAAATTGTTTAATATAACGGCAGGAGTGCCCCAAGGATCAGTCCTCTCTCCACTTCTTTACATAATTTTCGTCAGTGACATACCTTTTCCAAATCTAACATACACACACAATTCACAATACGCAGATGACATCGCAATCTGAGCACCTCCAGAAACCCAGTAATGGCCATGTCTCGCGTACAAGAATCACTAAACATCGTCTCAACATGGAGCAACAAGTGGAGGGTCGTGTTAAATCCAACAAAAAACAAGCAATCACCTTCTATAGAAAACTAAAGAACAAAGAAAAATCTAGAAAAATAAATCTATCGCTTGGAAACACAACCATCAACATGAGCAAAAAACATCACATTCCTTGGCGTCACTTTCGACACAAAAAACTAACATGGAAAAACACATAAACAATATACACTCATCAATAAAAAAAAGGATTTCATATCTAAAGACTATAACTGGTAAACAATCAAAATGCGCACCGAACACCATTATACAAATATATAAAGCTTACATCCGTCCACTAATAGAGTACGGATGTCAAGTAAACATACAACATGTCAAACAACACACCCAAAAAAATCCAAGTGCAACAAAACAAAATATTAAAATCCGCATTCAGTTTACCATCTTTTACACCAACAAATTATCTACACCAAATTAGTAATTTACCAACTATAAGAGATAGAATAACAGAACTTTCTATGAAATATTATCGAAAAGCAGAAAACAGAAACAAACTAACGGCATCACTACACAAATTATCAAGTGCACCAACAAAATACATATCACCATAGAACATATATATTTCAAGAATCACAATCCACTCAACAAAGAGTCTAAATACATAAAACTATGTTATAACATGAATTCCTTTTTTCAGGTACAGGGCACACGACAGGCAAAACTTTCGGCGTCTGTCGTGTGAAAGTGGGTTTTCGGGTACTCCCGTTTCCCCACATCAAAATCTTCAGGCATTGATTTCTAGATCCCAGCCCATAAACCTTTTGCCAGACCCAGAATCGGGCTGTTTGATTTGATCTGAACTTGAATGAATTACATTCTTGTTCACATCTACCCAACTTTTCTTTTCGAGACAGGTCCCGACCCTTCCTTCTTTCCACTGCTACCTTTGCCTCCACCCAGAAGACCATTTAGTGAGACATTCCCCACCCAAAAAGTCAAGAATAATAACGATAATTAATTTATTAAAATAATAATAATAATAAAAAAACCACCACTTAAACTAATAACAATTCACGAGTGGGGACGAAGAGGAACTACAAAGTTCCAAACACACCAGTTGAGAGAGAGAACTCTTCGATTTCTCTCTCTAAACTAACCCCTGCCACGTTAGTTTAGCTTAGTTTGTAAAACACTACTCATAAACCTTTAACAATCCAAACACACCAGTGTATAACACTACTCATAAACCTTTAAAAATCCAAACACACCAGTGTATAACAATACTCATAAACATTTAAAAATCCAAACACACCAGTGTATAACAATACTCATAAACCTTTAAAAATCCAAACACACCAGTGTATAACACTACTCATAAACCTATAAAATCCAAACACACCAGTGTATAACACTACTCATAAACCTTTAAAAATCCAAACACACCAGTGTATAACACTACTCATAAACCTTTAAAAATCCAAACACACCAGTGTATAACAATACTCATAAACCTTTAAAAATCCAAACACACCAGTGTATAACAATACTCATAAACATTTAAAATCCAAACACACCAGTGTATAACACTACTCATAAACCTTTAAAAATCCAAACACACCAGTGTATAACACTACTCATAAACCTTTAAAAATCCAAACACACCAGTGTATAACACTACTCATAAACCTTTAAAAATCCAAACACACCAGTGTATAACACTACTCATAAACCTTTAACAATCCAAACACACCAGTGTATAACACTACTCATAAACCTTTAAAAATCCAAACACACCAATGTATAACACTACTCATAAACCTTTAAAATCCAAACACACCAGTGTATAACACTACTCATAAACCTTTAAAAATCCAAACACACCAGTGTATAACACTACTCATAAACCTTTAAAAATCCAAACACACCAGTGTATAACAATACTCATAAACCTTTAAAAATCCAAACACACCAGTGTATAACAATACTCATAAACCTTTAAAAATCCAAACACACCAGTGTATAACAATACTCATAAACCTTTAAAAATCCAAACACACCAGTGTATAACAATACTCATAAACCTTTAAAAATCCAAACACACCAGTGTATAACACTACTCATAAACCTTTAAAAATCCAAACACACCAGTGTATAACACTACTCATAAACCTTTAAAAATCCAAACACACCAGTGTATAACACTACTCATAAACCTTTAAAATCCAAACACACCAGTGTATAACAATACTCATAAACCTTTAAAAATCCAAACACACCAGTGTATAACAATACTCATAAACCTTTAAAAATCCAAACACACCAGTGTATAACACTACTCATAAACCTTTAAAAATCCAAACACACCAGTGTATAACACTACTCATAAACCTTTAAAATCCAAACACACCAGTGTATAACACTACTCATAAACCTTTAAAAATCCAAACACACCAGTGTATAACACTACTCATAAACCTTTAAAATCCAAACACACCAGTGTATAACACTACTCATAAACCTTTAAAATCCAAACACACCAGTGTATAACAATACTCATAAACCTTTAAAAATCCAAACACACCAGTGTATAACACTACTCATAAACCTTTAAAAATCCAAACACACCAGTGTATAACACTACTCATAAACCTTTAAAATCCAAACACACCAGTGTATAACACTACTCATAAACCTTTAAAAATCCAAACACACCAGTGTATAACAATACTCATAAACCTTTAAAAATCCAAACACACCAGTGTATAACAATACTCATAAACCTTTAAAAATCCAAACACACCAGTGTATAACACTACTCATAAACCTTTAAAATCCAAACACACCAGTGTATAACACTACTCATAAACCTTTAAAAATCCAAACACACCAGTGTATAACACTACTCATAAACCTTTAAAATCCAAACACACCAGTGTATAACACTACTCATAAACCTTTAAAAATCCAAACACACCAGTGTATAACACTACTCATAAACCTTTAAAAATCCAAACACACCAGTGTATAACAATACTCATAAACCTTTAAAATCCAAACACACCAGTGTATAACACTACTCATAAACCTTTAAAAATCCAAACACACCAGTGTATAACAATACTCATAAACCTTTAAAATCCAAACACACCAGTGTATAACACTACTCATAAACCTTTAAAATCCAAACACACCAGTGTATAACACTACTCATAAACCTTTAAAATCCAAACACACCAGTGTATAACAATACTCATAAACCTTTAAAATCCAAACACACCAGTGTATAACACTACTCATAAACCTTTAAAAATCCAAACACACCAGTGTATAACACTACTCATAAACCTTTAAAAATCCAAACACACCAGTGTATAACACTACTCATAAACCTTTAAAAAATCCAAACACACCAGTGTATAACAATACTCATAAACCTTTAAAATCCAAACACACCAGTGTATAACAATACTCATAAACCTTTAAAATCCAAACACACCAGTGTATAACACTACTCATAAACCTTTAAAATCCAAACACACCAGTGTATAACAATACTCATAAACCTTTAAAAATCCAAACACACCAGTGTATAACAATACTCATAAACCTTTAAAATCCAAACACACCAGTGTATAACAATACTCATAAACCTTTAAAATCCAAACACACCAGTGTATAACACTACTCATAAACCTTTAAAAATCCAAACACACCAGTGTATAACACTACTCATAAACCTTTAAAATCCAAACACACCAGTGTATAACACTACTCATAAACCTTTAAAATCCAAACACACCAGTGTATAACAATACTCATAAACCTTTAAAAATCCAAACACACCAGTGTATAACAATACTCATAAACCTTTAAAATCCAAACACACCAGTGTATAACACTACTCATAAACCTTTAAAAATCCAAACACACCAGTGTATAACACTACTCATAAACCTTTAAAATCCAAACACACCAGTGTATAACACTACTCATAAACCTTTAAAAATCCAAACACACCAGTGTATAACACTACTCATAAACCTTTAAAAATCCAAACACACCAGTGTATAACACTACTCATAAACCTTTAAAAATCCAAACACACCAGTGTATAACAATACTCATAAACCTTTAAAATCCAAACACACCAGTGTATAACACTACTCATAAACCTTTAAAATCCAAACACACCAGTGTATAACACTACTCATAAACCTTTAAAAATCCAAACACACCAGTGTATAACACTACTCATAAACCTTTAAAAAATCCAAACACACCAGTGTATAACAATACTCATAAACCTTTAAAAATCCAAACACACCAGTGTATAACAATACTCATAAACCTTTAAAATCCAAACACACCAGTGTATAACACTACTCATAAACCTTTAAAAATCCAAACACACCAGTGTATAACACTACTCATAAACCTTTAAAAATCCAAACACACCAGTGTATAACACTACTCATAAACCTTTAAAATCCAAACACACCAGTGTATAACACTACTCATAAACCTTTAAAAATCCAAACACACCAGTGTATAACACTACTCATAAACCTTTAAAATCCAAACACACCAGTGTATAACACTACTCATAAACCTTTAAAATCCAAACACACCAGTGTATAACACTACTCATAAACCTTTAAAAATCCAAACACACCAGTGTATAACACTACTCATAAACCTTTAAAAATCCAAACACACCAGTGTATAACAATACTCATAAACCTTTAAAAATCCAAACACACCAGTGTATAACACTACTCATAAACCTTTAAAAATCCAAACACACCAGTGTATAACACTACTCATAAACCTTTAAAAATCCAAACACACCAGTGTATAACAATACTCATAAACCTTTAAAATCCAAACACACCAGTGTATAACAATACTCATAAACCTTTAAAAATCCAAACACACCAGTGTATAACAATACTCATAAACCTTTAAAAATCCAAACACACCAGTGTATAACACTACTCATAAACCTTTAAAAATCCAAACACACCAGTGTATAACAATACTCATAAACCTTTAAAAATCCAAACACACCAGTGTATAACACTACTCATAAACCTTTAAAAATCCAAACACACCAGTGTATAACACTACTCATAAACCTTTAAAAATCCAAACACACCAGTGTATAACACTACTCATAAACCTTTAAAAATCCAAACACACCAGTGTATAACACTACTCATAAACCTTTAAAAATCCAAACACACCAGTGTATAACACTACTCATAAACCTTTAAAATCCAAACACACCAGTGTATAACACTACTCATAAACCTTTAAAAATCCAAACACACCAGTGTATAACACTACTCATAAACCTTTAAAAATCCAAACACACCAGTGTATAACACTACTCATAAACCTTTAAAATCCAAACACACCAGTGTATAACACTACTCATAAACCTTTAAAATCCAAACACACCAGTGTATAACACTACTCATAAACCTTTAAAATCCAAACACACCAGTGTATAACACTACTCATAAACCTTTAAAATCCAAACACACCAGTGTATAACACTACTCATAAACCTTTAAAATCCAAACACACCAGTGTATAACACTACTCATAAACCTTTAAAAATCCAAACACACCAGTGTATAACACTACTCATAAACCTTTAAAAATCCAAACACACCAGTGTATAACACTACTCATAAACCTTTAAAAATCCAAACACACCAGTGTATAACACTACTCATAAACCTTTAAAAATCCAAACACACCAGTGTATAACACTACTCATAAACCTTTAAAAATCCAAACACACCAGTGTATAACACTACTCATAAACCTTTAAAAATCCAAACACACCAGTGTATAACACTACTCATAAACCTTAAAATCCAAACACACCAGTGTATAACACTACTCATAAACCTTTAAAATCCAAACACACCAGTGTATAACACTACTCATAAACCTTTAAAAATCCAAACACACCAGTGTATAACACTACTCATAAACCTTTAAAAATCCAAACACACCAGTGTATAACAATACTCATAAACCTTTAAAAATCCAAACACACCAGTGTATAACAATACTCATAAACCTTTAAAATCCAAACACACCAGTGTATAACACTACTCATAAACCTTTAAAATCCAAACACACCAGTGTATAACACTACTCATAAACCTTTAAAATCCAAACACACCAGTGTATAACACTACTCATAAACCTTTAAAAATCCAAACACACCAGTGTATAACACTACTCATAAACCTTTAAAAATCCAAACACACCAGTGTATAACACACTACTCATAAACCTTTAAAAAATCCAAACACACCAGTGTATAACACTACTCATAAACCTTTAAAATCCAAACACACCAGTGTATAACACTACTCATAAACCTTTAAAAATCCAAACACACCAGTGTATAACACTACTCATAAACCTTTAAAATCCAAACACACCAGTGTATAACACTACTCATAAACCTTTAAAAATCCAAACACACCAGTGTATAACACTACTCATAAACCTTTAAAAATCCAAACACACCAGTGTATAACAATACTCATAAACCTTTAAAAATCCAAACACACCAGTGTATAACACTACTCATAAACCTTTAAAATCCAAACACACCAGTGTATAACACTACTCATAAACCTTTAAAAATCCAAACACACCAGTGTATAACACTACTCATAAACCTTTAAAATCCAAACACACCAGTGTATAACACTACTCATAAACCTTTAAAAATCCAAACACACCAGTGTATAACAATACTCATAAACCTTTAAAATCAAAACACACCAGTGTATAACACTACTCATAAACCTTTAAAAATCCAAACACACCAGTGTATAACACTACTCATAAACCTTTAAAAATCCAAACACACCAGTGTATAACACTACTCATAAACCTTTAAAAATCCAAACACACCAGTGTATAACACTACTCATAAACCTTTAAAAATCCAAACACACCAGTGTATAACACTACTCATAAACCTTTAAAAATCCAAACACACCAGTGTATAACACTACTCATAAACCTTTAAAAATCCAAACACACCAGTGTATAACAATACTCATAAACCTTTAAAATCCAAACACACCAGTGTATAACACTACTCATAAACCTTTAAAAATCCAAACACACCAGTGTATAACACTACTCATAAACCTTTAAAAATCCAAACACACCAGTGTATAACACTACTCATAAACCTTTAAAAATCCAAACACACCAGTGTATAACACTACTCATAAACCTTTAAAAAATCCAAACACACCAGTGTATAACACTACTCATAAACCTTTAAAAATCCAAACACACCAGTGTATAACACTACTCATAAACCTTTAAAATCCAAACACACCAGTGTATAACACTACTCATAAACCTTTAAAAATCCAAACACACCAGTGTATAACACTACTCATAAACCTTTAAAATCCAAACACACCAGTGTATAACAATACTCATAAACCTTTAAAAATCCAAACACACCAGTGTATAACACTACTCATAAACCTTTAAAATCCAAACACACCAGTGTATAACACTACTCATAAACCTTTAAAAATCCAAACACACCAGTGTATAACACTACTCATAAACCTTTAAAATCCAAACACACCAGTGTATAACAATACTCATAAACCTTTAAAAATCCAAACACACCAGTGTATAACACTACTCATAAACCTTTAAAATCCAAACACACCAGTGTATAACACTACTCATAAACCTTTAAAAATCCAAACACACCAGTGTATAACACTACTCATAAACCTTTAAAAATCCAAACACACCAGTGTATAACAATACTCATAAACCTTTAAAAATCCAAACACACCAGTGTATAACACTACTCATAAACCTTTAAAAATCCAAACACACCAGTGTATAACACTACTCATAAACCTTTAAAAATCCAAACACACCAGTGTATAACACTACTCATAAACCTTTAAAATCCAAACACACCAGTGTATAACACTACTCATAAACCTTTAAAAATCCAAACACACCAGTGTATAACAATACTCATAAACCTTTAAAAATCCAAACACACCAGTGTATAACACTACTCATAAACCTTTAAAAATCCAAACACACCAGTGTATAACACTACTCATAAACCTTTAAAAATCCAAACACACCAGTGTATAACAATACTCATAAACCTTTAAAATCCAAACACACCAGTGTATAACAATACTATAAACCTTTAAAAATCCAAACACACCAGTGTATAACAATACTCATAAACCTTTAAAAATCCAAACACACCAGTGTATAACACTACTCATAAACCTTTAAAAATCCAAACACACCAGTGTATAACACTACTCATAAACCTTTAAAAATCCAAACACACCAGTGTATAACACTACTCATAAACCTTTAAAAATCCAAACACACCAGTGTATAACAATACTCATAAACCTTTAAAAAATCCAAACACACCAGTGTATAACAATACTCATAAACCTTTAAAATCCAAACACACCAGTGTATAACACTACTCATAAACCTTTAAAAATCCAAACACACCAGTGTATAACACTACTCATAAACCTTTAAAATCCAAACACACCAGTGTATAACACTACTCATAAACCTTTAAAAATCCAAACACACCAGTGTATAACACTACTCATAAACCTTTAAAATCCAAACACACCAGTGTATAACACTACTCATAAACCTTTAAAAATCCAAACACACCAGTGTATAACAATACTCATAAACCTTTAAAAATCCAAACACACCAGTGTATAACACTACTCATAAACCTTTAAAAATCCAAACACACCAGTGTATAACACTACTCATAAACCTTTAAAATCCAAACACACCAGTGTATAACAATACTCATAAACCTTTAAAAATCCAAACACACCAGTGTATAACAATACTCATAAACCTTTAAAAATCCAAACACACCAGTGTATAACAATACTCATAAACCTTAAAATAAAATCCAAACACACCAGTGTATAACACTACTCATAAACCTTTAAAAATCCAAACACACCAGTGTATAACACTACTCATAAACCTTTAAAAATCCAAACACACCAGTGTATAACAATACTCATAAACCTTTAAAATCCAAACACACCAGTGTATAACAATACTCATAAACCTTTAAAAATCCAAAACACACCAGTGTATAACAATACTCATAAACCTTTAAAAATCCAAACACACCAGTGTATAACACTACTCATAAACCTTTAAAATCCAAACACACCAGTGTATAACACTACTCATAAACCTTTAAAAATCCAAACACACCAGTGTATAACACTACTCATAAACCTTTAAAAATCCAAACACACCAGTGTATAACACTACTCATAAACCTTTAAAAATCCAAACACACCAGTGTATAACAATACTATAAACCTTTAAAAATCCAAACACACCAGTGTATAACACTACTCATAAACCTTTAAAAATCCAAACACACCAGTGTATAACACTACTCATAAACCTTTAAAAATCCAAACACACCAGTGTATAACACTACTCATAAACCTTTAAAATCCAAACACACCAGTGTATAACACTACTCATAAACCTTAAAAAATCCAAACACACCAGTGTATAACACTACTCATAAACCGTTAACAATCCAAACACACCAGTGTATAACACTACTCATAAACCTTTAAAAATCCAAACACACCAGTGTATAACAACTACTCATAAACCTTTAAAAATCCAAACACACCAGTGTATAACAATACTCATAAACCTTTAAAAAATCCAAACACACCAGTGTATAACAATACTCATAAACCTTTAAAAATCCAAACACACCAGTGTATAACACTACTCATAAACCTTTAAAAATCCAAACACACCAGTGTATAACACTACTCATAAACCTTTAAAAATCCAAACACACCAGTGTATAACACTACTCATAAACCTTTAAAAATCCAAACACACCAGTGTATAACAATACTCATAAACCTTTAAAAATCCAAACACACCAGTGTATAACAATACTCATAAACCTTTAAAATCCAAACACACCAGTGTATAACACTACTCATAAACCTTTAAAAATCCAAACACACCAGTGTATAACACTACTCATAAACCTTTAAAAATCCAAACACACCAGTGTATAACACTACTCATAAACCTTTAAAAATCCAAACACACCAGTGTATAACACTACTCATAAACCTTTAAAAATCCAAACACACCAGTGTATAACACTACTCATAAACCTTTAAAATCCAAACACACCAGTGTATAACACTACTCATAAACCTTTAAAATCCAAACACACCAGTGTATAACACTACTCATAAACCTTTAAAATCCAAACACACCAGTGTATAACACTACTCATAAACCTTTAAAAATCCAAACACACCAGTGTATAACACTACTCATAAACCTTTAAAATCCAAACACACCAGTGTATAACACTACTCATAAACCTTTAAAAATCCAAACACACCAGTGTATAACACTACTCATAAACCTTTAAAATCCAAACACACCAGTGTATAACAATACTCATAAACCTTTAAAAATCCAAACACACCAGTGTATAACACTACTCATAAACCTTTAAAATCCAAACACACCAGTGTATAACACTACTCATAAACCTTTAAAAATCCAAACACACCAGTGTATAACAACTAATACTCATAAACCTTTAAAAAATCCAAACACACCAGTGTATAACACTACTCATAAACCTTTAAAAATCCAAACACACCAGTGTATAACACTACTCATAAACCTTTAAAATCCAAACACACCAGTGTATAACAATACTCATAAACCTTTAAAAATCCAAACACACCAGTGTATAACACTACTCATAAACCTTTAAAAATCCAAACACACCAGTGTATAACACTACTCATAAACCTTTAAAAATCCAAACACACCAGTGTATAACACTACTCATAAACCTTTAAAAATCCAAACACACCAGTGTATAACAATACTCATAAACCTTTAAAAATCCAAACACACCAGTGTATAACACTACTCATAAACCTTTAAAAATCCAAACACACCAGTGTATAACACTACTCATAAACCTTTAAAAATCCAAACACACCAGTGTATAACACTACTCATAAACCTTTAAAAATCCAAACACACCAGTGTATAACACTACTCATAAACCTTTAAAAAAATCCAAACACACCAGTGTATAACAATACTCATAAACCTTAAAAATCCAAACACACCAGTGTATAACACTACTCATAAACCTTTAAAAATCCAAACACACCAGTGTATAACACTACTCATAAACCTTTAAAAATCCAAACACACCAGTGTATAACACTACTCATAAACCTTTAAAAATCCAAACACACCAGTGTATAACACTACTCATAAACCTTTAAAAATCCAAACACACCAGTGTATAACACTACTCATAAACCTTTAAAATCCAAACACACCAGTGTATAACACTACTCATAAACCTTTAAAAATCCAAACACACCAGTGTATAACACTACTCATAAACCTTTAACAATCCAAACACACCAGTGTATAACACTACTCATAAACCTTTAAAAATCCAAACACACCAGTGTATAACACTACTCATAAACCTTTAAAAATCCAAACACACCAGTGTATAACACTACTCATAAACCTTTAAAAATCCAAACACACCAGTGTATAACACTACTCATAAACCTTTAAAAATCCAAACACACCAGTGTATAACACTACTCATAAACCTTTAAAAAATCCAAACACACCAGTGTATAACACTACTCATAAACCTTTAAAAATCCAAACACACCAGTGTATAACACTACTCATAAACCTTTTAAAATCCAAACACACCAGTGTATAACACTACTCATAAACCTTTAAAAATCCAAACACACCAGTGTATAACACTACTCATAAACCTTTAAAATCCAAACACACCAGTGTATAACACTACTCATAAACCTTTAAAAATCCAAACACACCAGTGTATAACAC
Organism: Tachypleus tridentatus; assembly: GCF_004210375.1. NCBI lineage: Eukaryota > Metazoa > Arthropoda > Merostomata > Xiphosura > Limulidae > Tachypleus > Tachypleus tridentatus. Next base: position 68,862,169 of record NW_027467782.1, on the reverse strand, counting down.
TACTCATAAACCTTTAAAAATCCAAACACACCAGTGTATAACAATACTCATAAACCTTTAAAAATCCAAACACACCAGTGTATAACACTACTCATAAACCTTTAAAATCCAA
>NW_027467782.1:68809819-68861557 GCF_004210375.1 Tachypleus tridentatus | reverse complement strand
AAATATGTCATGTCTGATAACGCATCCAACATGATCAAGGCTTCCTTGCATTTGAACCACAAATACTACGTAGTGTGAGATGTAGGATAGCCCATCTTCGTATAGTTGGTCTACAAGATGAATTTTGGATGAATCTTATTCAGCAGATAATTTATCTAAATTCTCTCGGAAACATAACTTGTTATCAGATGGCATAAAACATTGGGCCGCTAATGAAAGTAATTTCCAAAGCATCGGCCATTGTGTCCCATATTTGAAAATCAATACTATGACCTACTTGGGAGAGACCACAGTTCAGTCGGTAACACTAACACGATGAAATGTGTGACCTATAGTATATGAACCAATCAAATGACCCTGTAGTAGAAAGTCAATAAGATTTCTCAACAAATAATCCTATAACCATGAATCCAAAGGAGGGTTGTAACCCCTTGACAAAAGTAAGTTCTTTTAGATTATTTGCTTCCCTCAAGAAACCAGCCACTTTATCTTCAGAGGACACAGAAATCAACACCTATCTCGATTACATTCCTGAAAAATCAACCCTATAACATGTTCCTACCATAACTCTGCTATAAAAACACTATTTGAGTGTTCCAGAATTTTGGGCAAAGCCTCAAGACCTGATCGCTGCTGTCTCTGACCACACATACAGTTCATAAAGAATGACGGTCACTTATCATAAACTACTTACAATTTGGTTTGTTCTAAAACACCGTTAAGAGATTTTGAAAATCGAATTATTGAAATTATTTGTCCAAATTTCGTTTGTTTCAGTGTTTAAAAGGTTTTTTTATAAAATAAAAGTAATGATTGTCTTCTTTGTTATTGAGCACAATCTAACACAAAGAGCTCTGCTCAATACTATTTCTAAGAGTATAATTCTGCAGACATACCGCTGTGCCAAATTGGGGCAAAAATGTTTGAAATCTTATCGTCTGCTGTCTTATCATTGTTGCATATTTCCTGACAAAGTATTCACAAATACATTTCTAGGTATTCATATATAGCATTTTTTCTATATTCATTTTCCTATTGATAAAAAGTATGAAGTATTCATGTTTGTGTTCTATTACTGATCTTCAGGGCCCGACATGGCCAGGTGGTTAGAACGCTCGACTCCTCCTCTGAAGGTCGCGGATTTGAATCCCATGACGCCAAACATGCTTGCCCTTTCAGCCGTAGGGGCATTGTAATGTTACAGTCAATTCCACTACTCGTTGGTAAATGGGTAGCCCAGAGATGGTGGTAGGTGGTGATGACTAGTTGCCTTTCCTATAGTCTTACACTGCTAAATTAAGGACGGCTAACGCATATAACCCTCGTGAAGCTTTGCGCGAAATTCAAAACAAACTAAACTGATTCTCAATATTCACTCCATCCCTAGCATACATACATATCTGATAGGTATTAATACGTTGCTGTCTGCACCCATAACAATACATAAATTTCTAGGAAAATCAAGCTTTCTATGTAAACAATAAATGTACTAAGGAAACCTGAAGTGCTGATCATCATAAAATAAACCCAGACTCAAACTTCTTACTCACTAACCTTCCATTTGCATGAGATTTCATGTTGAATAAAAATAAATAAAATTTTTTATTAAACGATGCTCCCCAGAATCTATAGTTGGTTAATCGGATATTTAATCAAATTTAAAAGTTTAATATTTTTTTAATTTTATAATATAAAGTCTAGTCAAAATCGATATGTACATAACCTAACTAGCTGTAGTAGCATAGAAAGTTTTAATGCTACAAAATATAGAGACAAGAAAGTCAGAAACCACAAAAACTGACTTACTTAAACACAGATTGTCCATACTTTGACAGATCACTGTAATTATGTTAAACTGAGAAATAGTAGGATAAAGGTTCTTAAATTTTATGTAACTCAGATTCTCCAGTTTTCACTTTCTTATTTCAATACTTTTATAGTATTAAACTTTCTATATTATTATAGCTAGCTACGTTACCTACATATCAATACCTACTTACCTTTAAAAATTCAAATTTTTTCATAATTATAATTTTTTCCTTTCTATTAGGTACATTTTTTGTGAGTCAGCAACACCAAACGTGGGGCGCTCATATAGCTGAATCGATTCTATCGCTCACAATGATTTCTTCTAACCTAATCTCTAATTTAGTTATGTATCCAAAGTAGTCCATTATATGTTTTTTATTCATGTACTAGTGTCGTTTTTTTGTATAAAAAAGAAATTACTGGGATCCAGACGGAAAAGTTCTGTAAAAGAAGTAGAGCCATAAGGATCGTCATTTTTCTGTATGCTTGTTTGGAAAAGTCACCTTACTTACTTACTTAACTGAAATTTGTTGAAATGATTAAATTTTCATCCACCCATGAACACGAATACATCAAACTAGGTGGCTTTATAAGTACAGTAAACTTTAGTTTTGATCAGCCAATGCTATCAAATAGTTATTGTTAATAATTATACATTTTAAAGATGTTTTCTTATGGCAGCCATTTTGTTTCCTCACGATCCTTACTATTAAGTACTACCGTACTGAAAATAACTCAGTGTACATTTCTGCACTTGAAACTATATTTCCTAACCATATACGTTTCCAAATTAATTCTTACTCATCAGAATAATCTTCAAACCTATAATGGTTTGTCATCGCAATGTTACAATAGATCAGATTAGAATAGAATCTTTTCCTGCTTCATGTTAAACTTATATTCTTTCCAGATCGATCTATTACATTGGTATAAAGTAGTTTAAAGATGCGAGGACTTTTGGAGGAATAGATTGTTTTCTGCCATCATCCAGTAGGTTCCATGAAGACATTACACAAATTAAACTCATATTTCGGAAATCGATTTTGCACAATAAAATAATTTATGAGATTAATCGAAACAGATGAAGTCAAGCAAAGGTTTTATTTTGATACTACAGTAGCTATATGTTTTCGTGGCCTGTGTTTGTTATAAATGAGATAAAATTCGTGAATGTAAAACAAACTGATAGAATGTTATCATAATTCATGGTATAGAATTACATAATTATACTGTCACGAGTGCGTCTGAACCTCTACGGTATCTACTATGTAACCCCTCTGTGTTTCTTTCTCTGAATTATATGTTTGTATATCTTGAAACATGTGTAACACATTATTGTAACACATCACTCGAACCCCATATTTAATTATATTAAGTACAAATTTTCCGTTAACATTTTAACTTTCCAAGCTTTACTACATAAAGTTAACATTGTATCTCAGGTGGTAATTACAATAGACTCTGTGAAAATGGAAATTCTCTTGATGCTATTAGACAACAATATCATATTTTATTTTCTAGACTAGATAGTCCAGATACGATCAGTGTACGTCATGTTCCAGTAAGGGCTGGTGTGAATTGAAGTCCAAATACGATCAGTGTACGTCATGTTCCAGTGAGGGCTGGTGTGACATAAAGTCCAGATACGATCAGTGTACGTCATGTTCCAGTAAGGGCTGGTGTGACATAAGGTCCAGATACGATCAGTGTACGTCATGTTCCAGTAAGGGCTGGTGTGACATGAAGTCCAGATACGATCAGTGTACGTCATGTTCCAGTAAGGGCTGGTGTGACATGAAGTCCAGATACGATCAGTGTACGTCATGTTCCAGTAAGGGCTGGTGTGACATGAAGTCCAGATACGATCAGTGTCCGCCATGTTCCAGTAAGGGCTGGTGTGACATGAAGTCCAGATACGATCAGTGTACGTCATGTTCCAGTAAGGGCTGGTGTGACATGAAGTCCAGATACGATCAGTGTACGTCATGTTCCAGTAAGGGCTGGTGTGACATGAAGTCCAGATACGATCAGTGTCCGCCATGTTCCAGTAAGGGCTGGTGTGACATGAAGTCAACGATTCATGAACTCTTATTAGAAAGGCCTGAGAAATAATTTGGACCTAACACTTGTTGAACTGATGAGGTAGAAGGTCAGAATAGAGTAGGAAACGTAGGTGCAACATTCTTGTTTCTCACGTTGTTGTTAAAATGGTGCAACATTCTTGTTCTTTCTAAAATTGTCCCCGTAAAACAACACTTAATAAGCAGTATGTACGTTTAACTGAACTAATGTGATATATTCAATTCCAAGACATTTATGGAGATATTTCTATATTTGATGTACACATGTTTAACATAATCTGTCACGAGATGTGTCTATATTTGATGGACACATGTTTAACATAATATGTCACGAGATGTGTCTATATTTGATGTACACATGTTTAACATAATCTGTCACGAGATGTGTTTATATTTGATGTACACATGTTTAAAATAATCTGTCACGAGATGTGTCTGTATTTGATGTATACATGTTTAACATAATCTGTCACGAGATGTGTCTATATTTGATGTACACATGTTTAACATAATATGTCACGAGATGTGTCTATATTTGATGTACACATGTTTAACATAATCTGTCACAAGATGTGTTTATATTTGATGTACACATGTTTAACATAATCTGTCACGAGATGTGTCTATATTTGATGTACACATGTTTAACATAATCTGTCACGAGATGTGTTTATATTTGATGTACACATGTTTAACATAATCTGTCACGAGATGTGTCTATATTTGATGTATACATGTTTAACATAATCTGTCACGAGATGTGTCTATATTTGATGTATACATTTTTAACATAATATGTCACGAGATGTGTTTATATTTGATGTATATATGTTTAACATAATCTGTCACGAGATGTGTCTATATTTGATGTACACTTGTTTAACATAATCTGTCACGAGATGTGTTTATATTTGATGTATACATGTTTAACATAATCTGTCATGAGATGTGTCTATATTTGATGTACACATGTTTAACATAATCTGTCACGAGATGTGTCTATATTTGATGTACACATGTTTAACATAATCTGTCACGAGATGTGTCTATATTTGATATGCATCTTGTAACAGGTACAGGGGAGTGAATGCACTTTTGAATATCGACTTTTAATTATTATTTTTCTGAGTGTGAAATACTTTCTTTGTTCGTGTTTTGATTTCGTGATTTATTCTATTTCTGTTTCTAATGTATTGCTGATGTGATTTATTAAACAAATTCAATAGCCTTACCAAAAGCGTTCGGTTCTACGAGCTCCGTTACGTTTGTCTGCTATGACACACACACATACAGAAGCACCGACCGTGGAAGTCCGTGTCACCATTAACAGTTACACCTTGGATAAAAGTAGTGGAACACGTTCGTTGATACCAGGGCGTGCACCGTTGTCTTTAAACACCTCGTAAAATTAATTCAATTTCCCACGTCTCGTCTTTTGATAACTCACATCGTTGTGTATATAAAGAAACATATATGTGCATTAATACCACGTGTTATCTTAGGCTTAGATTCCTTTCTACTTACCTACTGTACCATTCTTTCGCTCACGTGGTAGAACATGGAAAACAATACATGTGTCAGTATTTATACAAAAGTAGGTCACAATATATTTAAATATAACATGTTAAGGAAACTGTACTGGCTACATGAAATAACTTAAATTATTCAAGTAAAACAACTTAAGTAAATTTATTAAGCATATAATCGCTGTTTTCTTGTTCCTGTTAATGGAAATAACTCTGAGAAACGATAAGAAATTATTTTATATCGTGATCGAAGGCCCCCGCTAATACAACGGTAAGTCTACGGATTTACAACGCTAAAATCAGGCGTTCGATTCCCCTCGGCAGGCTCAGCAGATAGCCCGATGTGGCTTTGCTATACGAAAATACCCCCCACAAACGTGATCGACGTGTTCATAATTTATGACTTATTAATTGTGAAAACAGACTTTTACTTTCTACAAATGCCAAAACTATGTTTATATTCGTTGAATAAACTGTTTTTTTTTAATACCACCGATATTAAAAACATTAATGAGGGAATGGTCCGCCCTTTCACAATGTTGAGCCATATCACGCAAACAGTTCGTCCGATGCAGAAGTACGTGCTTGTGCTACGTAAAGCAACGTTCTTCACTTTCCCTTTTGTCTGTTTCATGTATTTTAACCACATTTCTAGTGTAGTTCAGCACTGATTCACTCACCCAAATAAGATCGATTTTGAGCCCTTTACTAAAGTATCATCAAACATTCTTTAATGAGTTCCTCACCACAAGTAGCGCCAGACAGGTAAATAACCCTGCCCTATATATATATATATACATGCATGCACGAAAAAGATGACTTTAAGAGTACGTAACGAAGTTTCCATATTCATGGTGATTAAATAAAAGTAAACTACTTGTCCCCTAAAGTTTTGTAACAAGACATAAGTATCCTTACGTAACAACAAAAAGTTGAATAACTAAAGTACGTACAATAATTATTACGTAACTACAACAACTTGAATATAAGTACAGTACGTAGAAGGGTTCTTATGTAACTATAACTAGTTGAATAAATAAAGTCTGTAAAAGGGTCGTTATGTTTGTTTGTTTTTTTAATTTCGCGCAAAGCTACTCGAAGGCTATCTCCGTTAGCCGTCCCTAATTTAGCAGTGTAAGACCAGAGGGAAGACAGCTAGTCGTTACCACCCACCGCCAACTCCTAGGCTACTCTTATACCATCGCATAGTGGGATTGAACGTAACATTATAACGCCCCACGGCTAAAAGAGCGAGCATGCTTGGCGCGACGGCGATGCGAACCCGCGACCCTCAGATGACGAGTCGCATGCCTTTAACACGTTTGGCCATGCCAAAGGGTCATTATGTAACAACAACTATTTGAACAAGTAAAGTACAGAGATAATGGCCAATGCACCTTTGTTATACATGAAACAACTGGGGGGCCCTTTCCTTTAACTCTCCAACTGACATTTTAATCTGGCAGTATTAAGAATATCAACTTATAATCAGGTGTTGTATAGTACTATGTGTTGTCTAACTGTTTAAACAGAAAGTTATTAATACATTATAATATGAAATCACTGTGTTTAAAGAGAATTATTGTAAATTCATTGCAACAAGCACAAGTTGAATTTCATACAAAACAAACTGGATATAAACCCAGAGCCCCCAAAGGCTCACAAGTATATCTGAGGGCTCATACCGCTATAAACCGGGTTTCCATCTTCAGGCATAGCACAGATAGCCCGTTTTTTGTAGTTTTGCGCTTAACAGCAAAGAATCATAAACCAGATTTATGTGTACATTTTCAAGTTAAGCAAACGTGGGATTAACACGGTTTAGTTTGAATGATTAATTACTAAAATTGAAAATAGAATGAAATATAAACATATATGATATGACGTAAAAGTAAACCTACCATAGCTTATTATAGTGGATATGTTCCATTATTCGAAGTACCGTTGCTTTTAAGAATGTTTTCGGCCATAATTCCAAAACTTATCAAACTATTTAGTGTGAATGTTGATGTTCAACAATTGTAAATATTAATAGCAAATTGACAGACCACCATTAATAATCATTGTGAAGTAATTGCATTTTGAGGGAATATATCACATGTATCGACAAAAATTGGTTTTTCCCCTTAAAATAAATCCAATTCATTTGACTTATAAACCATTGTTTGACAATTTACTATAACTGTGTATAATTGTTTTTCATACACAATGAAATGTAAACATTACGTTTCAACGTCTAATAATTTTGTGACGCATGGAAGTTTTAGTTAAACACACCAATCAGGCGTTTAAACGTGTTGAAGACATAATGGTGGACACCTTTATTGTTTCAAACCTTTGCGCGAAATTTAAAAATAAATAAAAGAAACTTTATTGTTTAACGCTTTCCATATAGTTTTAGATACATCATCCACCCCACACATCTTTACTCGATACAATGAAACAATTCAGCTTTAAAAGCCAAGCCTTCTTTAGATAATGGTAAGATGAAACAGATAATCTTCAGTCCAGACCACAAAACCTATAAGATGACCAACTGAGAAATGAACATCGAACCAATGTCAGCTTTCATCCATCTGACGAAGTCAAAGATAGAGTTTCCAAACAGTTGAGTTTTATATAGTTTCAAATGTGGAGGATGTATTCGTTGAAGATCAAGTCCTCACTGGACTACCTGTTGTACTCATTACAGGAAATAAAACCTCAAATAAAAGAATTGTGAAGCCTACTCATTACAGGAAATGGAACCCCAAATAAAAGAATTGTAGCCTACTCATTACAGGAAATGGAACCCCAAATAAAAGAATTGTGAAGCCTACTCATTACAGGAAATGGAACCCCAAATAAAAGAATTGTGAAACCTACTCATTACAGGAAATGGAACCCCAAATAAAAGAATTGTGAAGCCTACTCATTAGAGGAAATGGAACCCAAAATAAAAGAATTATGAACCCTACTCATTACAGGAAATGGAACACCAAATAAAAGAATTGTGAAGCCTACTCATTACAGGAAATGGAACACCAAATAAAAGAATTGTGAAGCCTACTCATTACAGGAAATGGAACCCCAAATAAAAGAATTGTGAAGCCTACTCATTACAGAAAATGGAACCCCAAATTAAATAATTGTGAAGCCTACTTATTACAGGAAATGGAACCCCAAATTAAATAATTGTGAAGCCTACTCATTACAGGAAATGGAACCCCAAATAAAAGAATTGTGAAGCCTACTCATTACGGAAATGGAACCCCAAATAAAAGAATTGTGAAGCCTATTCATTACAGGAAATGGAACCCCAAATAAAAGAATTGTGAACCCTACTCATTACAGGAAATGGAACCCCAAATAAAAGAATTGTGAAGCCTACTCATTACGGAAATGGAACCCCAAATAAAAGAATTGTGAAGCCTACTCATTACAGGAAATGGAACCCCAAATAAAAGAATTGTGAAGCCTACTCATTACAGTGAAATGGAACCCCAAATAAAAGAATTGTGAAGCCTACTCATTTCAGTGAAATGGAACCCCCAAAAAAGAATTGTGAAGCCTACTCATTACAGGAAATGGAACCCCAAATAAAAGAATTGTGAAGCCTACTCATTACAGTGAAATGGAACCCCAAATAAAAGAATTGTGAAGCCTACTCATTACAGGAAATGGAACCCCAAATAAAAGAATTGTGAAGCCTACTCATTACAGGAAATGGAACCCCAAATAAAAGAATTATGAACCCTACTCATTACAGGAAATGGAACCCCAAATAAAAGAATTGTGAAGCCTACTCATTACGTGAAATGGAACCCCAAATAAAAGAATTGTGAAGCCTATTCATTACAGGAAATGGAACCCCAAATAAAAGAATTGTGAAGCCTACTCATTACAGGAAATGGAACCCCAAATAAAAGAATTATGAACCCTACACATTATAGGAAATGGAACCCCAAATAAAAAAATTGTGAAGCCTATTCATTACAGGAAATGGAACCCCAAATAAAAGAATTGTGAAGCCTACTCATTACAGGAAATGGAACCCCAAATAAAAGAATTGTGAAGTCTACTCATTACAGGAAATGGAACCCCAAATAAAAGAATTGTGAAGCCTATTCATTACAGGAAATGGAACCCCAAATAAAAGAATTGTGAGCCTACTCATTACAGGAAATGGAACCCCAAATAAAAGAATTGTGAAACCTACTCATTACAGGAAATGGAACCCCAAATAAAAGAACTGTGAAGCCTACTCATTACAGGAAATGGAACCCAAAATAAAAGAATTATGAACCCTACTCATTACAGGAAATGGAACCCCAAATAAAAGAATTGTGAAGCCTACTCATTACGGGAAATGGAACCCCAAATAAAAGAATTGTGAAGCCTACTTATTACAGGAAATGGAACCCCAAATTAAATAATTGTGAAGCCTACTCATTACAGGAAATGGAACCCCAAATAAAAATTATGAACCCTACACATTATGGAAATGGAACCCCAAATAAAAAAATTGTGAAGCCTATTCATTACAGGAAATGGAACCCCAAATAAAAGAATTGTGAAGCCTACTCATTACAGGAAATGGAACCCCAAATAAAAGAATTGTGAAGCCTACTCATTACAGGAAATGGAACCCCAAATAAAAGAATTGTGAGCCTACTCATTACAGGAAATGGAACCCCAAATAAAAGAATTGTGAAGCCTACTCATTACAGGAAATGGAACCCCAAATAAAAGAATTATGAAGCCTACTCATTACAGGAAATGGAACCCCAAAAAAAAGAATTATGAACACTACTCATTACAGGAAATGGAACCCCAAATAAAAGAAATGTGAAGCCTACTCATTACAGGAAATGGAACCCCAAATAAAAGAATTGTGAAGCCTACTCATTACAGGAAATGGAACCCCAAATAAAAGAATTGTGAAGCCTACTCATTACAGGAAATGGAACCCCAAATAAAATAATTGTGAAGCCTACTCATTACAGGAAATGGAACCCCAAATAAAATAATTGTGAAGCCTACTCATTACAGGAAATGGAACCCCAAATAAAAGAATTGTGAAGCCTACTTATTACAGGAAATGGAACCCCAAATAAAAGAATTGTGAAGCCTATTCATTACGTGAAATGGAACCCCAAATAAAAGAATTGTGAAGCCTACTCATTACAGGAAATGGAACCCCAAATAAAAGAATTGTGAAGCCTACTCATTACAGGAAATGGAACCCCAAATAAAAGAATTGTGAAGCCTACTCATTAAGGGAAATGGAACCCCAAATAAAAGAATTGTGAAGCCTACTCATTACAGGAAATGGAACCCCAAATAAAAGAATTGTGAAGCCTACTCATTACAAAAAATGGAACCCCAAATAAAAGAATTGTGAAGCCTACTCATTACAGGAAATGGAACCCCAAATAAAATAATTGTGAAGCCTACTCATTACAGGAAATGGAACCCCAAATAAAAGAATTATGAAGCCTACTTATTACAGGAAATGGAACCCCAAATAAAAAAATTATAAAGCCTACTCATTACAGGAAATGGAACCCCAAATAAAAGAATTGTGAAGCCTATTCATTACGTGAAATGGAACCCCAAATAAAAGAATTGTGAAGCCTACTCATTACAGGAAATGGAACCCCAAAAAAGAATTGTGAAGCCTACTCATTACGTTAAATGGAACCCCAAATAAAAGATTTGTAAAGCCTACTCATTACAGGAAATGGAACCCCAAATAAAAGAATTGTGAAGCCTACTCATTACGTGAAATGGAACCCCAAATAAAAAAATTGTGAAGCCTATTCATTACAGGAAATGGAACCCCAAATAAAAGAATTGTGAAGCCTACTCATTACAGGAAATGGAACCCCAAATAAAAGAATTGTGAAGTCTACTCATTACAGGAAATGGAACCCCAAATAAAAGAATTGTGAAGCCTATTCATTACAGGAAATGGAACCCCAAATAAAAGAATTGTGAAGCCTACTCATTACAGGAAATGGAACCCCAAATAAAAGAATTATGAACCCTACTCATTACAGGAAATGGAACCCCAAATAAAAGAATTATGAAGCCTACTCATTACAGGAAATGGAACCCCAAATAAAAGAATTGTGAAGCCTACTCATTACAGGAAATGGAACCCCAAATAAAATAATTGTGAAGCCTACTCATTACAGGAAATGGAACCCCAAATAAAAGAATTGTGAAGTCTACTCATTACAGGAAATGGAACCCCAAATAAAAGAATTGTTAAGCCTACTCATTACAGGAAATGGAACCCCAAATAAAAGAATTATGAACCCTACTCATTACAGGAAATGGAACCCCAAATAAAAGAATTGTGAAGCCTACTCATTACGTGAAATGAAACCACAAATAAAAGAATTGTGAAGCCTACTCATTACAGGAAATGGAAACCCAAATAAAAGAATTGTGAAGCCTACTCATTACAGGAAATGGAACACCAAATAAAAGAATTGTGAAGCCTACTCATTACGTGAAATGGAACCCCAAATAAAAAAATTGTGAAGCCTACTCATTACAGGAAATGGAACCCCAAATAAAAGAATTGTGAAGCCTACTCATTACAGGAAATGGAACCCCAAATAAAAGAATTGTGAAGCCTACTCATTACAGGAAATGGAACCCCAAATAAAAGAATTGTGAAGCCTACTCATTACAGGAAATGGAACCCCAAATAAAAGAATTATGAAGCCTACTCATTACAGGAAATGGAACCCCAAATAAAAGAATTGTGAAGCCTACTCATTACAGGAAATGGAACACCAAATAAAAGAATTGTGAGGCCTACTCATTACAGGAAATGGAACCCCAAATAAAAGAATTGTGAAGCCTACTCATTACAGGAAATGGAACCCCAAATAAAAGAATTGTGAAGACTACTCATTACAGGAAATGGAACCCCAAATAAAAGAATTATGAACCCTACTCATTACAGGAAATGGAACCCCAAATAAAAGAATTGTGAAACCTACTCATTACAGGAAATGAAACCCCAAATAAAAGAATTGTGAAGCCTACTCATTACAGGAAATGGAAACCCAAATAAAAGAATTGTGAAGCCTACTCATTACAGGAAATGGAACCCCAAATAAAAGAATTGTGAAGCCTACTCATTACAGGAAATGGAACCCCAAATAAAAAAATTGTGAAGCCTACTCATTACAGGAAATGGAACCCCAAATAAAAGAATTGTGAAGCCTACTCATTACAGGAAATGGAACCCCAAATAAAAGAATTGTGAAGCCTACTCATTACAGGAAATGGAACCCCAAATAAAAGAATTGTGAAGCCTACTCATTACAGGAAATGGAACCCCAAATAAAAGAATTGTGAAGCCTACTCATTACAGGAAATGGAACCCCAAATAAAAGAATTGTGAACCCTACTCATTACAGGAAATGGAACCCCAAATAAAAAAAATTGTGAAGCCTACTCATTACAGGAAATGGAACCCCAAATAAAAGAATTGTGAAGCCTACTCATTACAGGAAATGGAACCCCAAATAAAAGAATTGTGAAGTCTACTCATTACAGGAAATGGAACCCCAAATAAAAGAATTTTGAAGCCTATTCATTACAGGAAATGGAACCCCAAATAAAAGAATTGTGAGCCTACTCATTACAGGAAATGGAACCCCAAATAAAAGAATTGTGAACCCTACTCATTACAGGAAATGGAACCCCAAATAAAAGAATTGTGAACCCTACTCATTACAGGAAATGGAACCCCAAATAAAAGAATTGTGAAGCCTACTCATTACAGGAAATGGAACCCCAAATAAAATAATTGTGAAGCCTACTCATTACAGGAAATGGAACCCCAAATAAAAGAATTATGAACCCTACTCATTACAGGAAATGGAACCCCAAATAAAAGAATTGTGAAGCCTACTCATTACAGGAAATGGAACCCCAAATAAAAGAATTGTGAAGCCTACTCATTACAGGAAATGGAACCCCAAATAAAAGAATTGTGAAGCCTACTCATTACAGGAAATGGAACCCCAAATAAAAGAATTGTGAAGCCTACTCATTACAGAAAATAAAACCCCAAATAAAAGAATTATGAAGCCTACTCATTACAGGAAATGGAACCCCAAATAAAAGAATTGTGAAGCCTACTCATTACAGGAAATGGAACCCCAAATAAAAGAATTGTGAAGCCTACTCATTACAGGAAATGGAACCCCAAATAAAAGAATTGTGAGGGTCTACTCATTACAGGAAATGGAACCCCAAATAAAAGAATTGTTAAGCCTACTCATTACGTGAAATGGAACCCAAAATAAAAGAATGGTAAAGCTTACTCATTACAGGAAATGGAACCCCAAATAAAAGAATTGTGAAGCCTACTCATTACAGGAAATGGAACCCCAAATAAAAGAATTGTGAAGCCTACTCATTACAGGAAATGGAACCCCAAATAAAAGAATTATGAACCCTACTCATTACAGGAAATGGAACCCCAAATAAAAGAATTGTGAAGCCTACTCATTACAGGAAATGGAACCCCAAATAAAAGAATTGTGAAGCCTATTCATTACAGGAAATGGAACCCCAAATAAAAGAATTGTGAAGCCTACTCATTACAGGAAATGGAACCCCAAAAAAAGAATTGTGAAGCCTACTCATTACGTTAAATGGAACCCCAAATAAAAGATTTGTAAAGCCTACTCATTACAGGAAATGGAACCCCAAATAAAAGAATTGTGAAGCCTACTCATTACGTGAAATGGAACCCCAAATAAAAAAATTGTGAAGCCTATTCATTACAGGAAATAGAACCCCAAATAAAAGAATTGTGAAGCCTACTCATTACAGGAAATGGAACCCCAAATAAAAGAATTGTGAAGCCTACTCATTACAGGAAATGGAACCCCAAATAAAAGAATTGTGAAGCCTATTCATTACAGGAAATGGAACCCCAAATAAAAGAATTGTGAAGCCTACTCATTACAGGAAATGGAACCCCAAATAAAAGAATTATGAACCCTACTCATTACAGGAAATGGAACCCCAAATAAAAGAATTATGAAGCCTACTCATTACAGGAAATGGAACCCCAAATAAAAGAATTGTGAAGCCTACTCATTACAGGAAATGGAACCCCAAATAAAAGAATTATGAACCCTACTCATTAGAGGAAATGGAACCCCAAATAAAAAAATTGTGAAGCCTATTCATTACAGGAAATGGAACCCCAAATAAAAGAATTGTGAAGCCTACTCATTACAGGAAATGGAACCCCAAATAAAAGAATTGTGAAGCCTACTCATTACAGGAAATGGAACCCCAAATAAAAGAATTGTGAAGCCTATTCATTACAGGAAATGGAACCCCAAATAAAAGAATTGTGAAGCCTACTCATTACAGGAAATGGAACCCCAAATAAAAGAATTGTGAAGCCTACTCATTACAGGAAATGGAACCCCAAATAAAAGAATTGTGAAGCCTACTCATTACAGGAAATGGAACCCCAAATAAAAGAATTGTGAAGCCTACTCATTACAGGAAATGGAACCCAAATAAAAGAATTGTGAAGCCTACTCATTACAGGAAATGGAACCCCAAATAAAAGAATTGTGAAGTCTACTCATTACAGGAAATGGAACCCCAAATAAAAGAATTGTTAAGCCTACTCATTACAGGAAATGGAACCCCAAATAAAAGAATTATGAAGCCTACTCATTACAGGAAATGGAACCCCAAATAAAAGAATTGTGAAGCCTACTCATTACAGGAAATGGAACCCCAAATAAAAGAATTGTGAAGCCTACTCATTACAGGAAATGGAACCCCAAATAAAAGAATTGTGAAGCCTACTCATTACAGGAAATGGAACCCCAAATAAAAGAATTATGAAGCCTACTCATTACAGGAAATGGAACCCCAAATAAAAGAATTGTGAAGCCTACTCATTACGTGAAATGGAACCCCAAATAAAAGAATTGTGAAGCCTACTCATTACAGGAAATGGAAACCCAAATAAAAGAATTGTGAAGCCTACTCATTACAGGAAATGGAACCCCAAATAAAAGAATTGTGAAGCCTACTCATTACAGGAAATGGAACCCCAAATAAAAAAAATTGTGAAGCCTACTCATTACAGGAAATGGAACCCCAAATAAAAGAATTGTGAAGCCTACTCATTACAGGAAATGGAACCCCAAATAAAAGAATTGTGAAGCCTACTCATTACAGGAAATGGAACCCCAAATAAAAGAATTGTGAAGCCTACTCATTACAGGAAATGGAACCCCAAATAAAAGAATTGTGAAGCCTACTCATTACAGGAAATGGAACCCCAAATAAAAGAATTGTGAAGCCTACTCATTACAGGAAATGGAACCCCAAATAAAAGAATTGTGAGGCCTACTCATTACAGGAAATGGAACCCCAAATAAAAGAATTGTGAAGCCTACTCATTACAGGAAATGGAACCCCAAATAAAAGAATTGTGAAGCCTACTCATTACAGGAAATGGAACCCCAAATAAAAGAATTATGAACCCTACTCATTACAGGAAATGGAACCCCAAATAAAAGAATTGTGAAGCCTACTCATTACGTGAAATGGAACCCCAAATAAAAGAATTGTGAAGCCTACTCATTACAGGAAATGGAAACCCAAATAAAAGAATTGTGAAGCCTACTCATTACAGGAAATGGAACCCCAAATAAAAGAATTGTGAAGCCTACTCATTACGTGAAATGGAACCCCAAATAAAAGAATTGTGAAGCCTACTCATTACAGGAAATGGAACCCCAAATAAAAGAATTATGAACCCTACTCATTAGAGGAAATGGAACCCCAAATAAAAGAATTGTGAAGCCTACTCATTACAGGAAATGGAACCCCAAATAAAAGAATTGTGAAGCCTATTCATTACAGGAAATGGAACCCCAAATAAAAGAATTGTGAAGCCTACTCATTACAGGAAATGGAACCCCAAATAAAAGAATTATGAACCCTACTCATTAGAGGAAATGGAACCCCAAATAAAAAAATTGTGAAGCCTATTCATTACAGGAAATGGAACCCCAAATAAAAGAATTGTGAAGCCTACTCATTACAGGAAATGGAACCCCAAATAAAAGAATTGTGAAGTCTACTCATTACAGGAAATGGAACCCCAAATAAAAGAATTGTGAAGCCTATTCATTACAGGAAATGGAACCCCAAATAAAAGAATTGTGAGCCTACTCATTACAGGAAATGGAACCCCAAATAAAAGAATTGTGAAACCTACTCATTACAGGAAATGGAACCCCAAATAAAAGAATTGTGAAGCCTACTCATTACAGGAAATGGAACCCAAAATAAAAGAATTGTGAACCCTACTCATTACAGGAAATGGAACCCCAAATAAAAGAATTGTGAAGCCTACTCATTACAGGAAATGGAACCCCAAATAAAATAATTGTGAAGCCTACTCATTTTAGGAAATGGAACCCCAAATAAAAGAATTGTGAAGCCTACTCATTACAGGAAATGGAACCCCAAATAAAAGAATTGTGAAGCCTACTCATTACAGGAAATGGAACCCCAAATAAAAGAATTGTGAAGCCTACTCATTACAGGAAATGGAACCCCAAATAAAAGAATTGTGAAGCCTACTCATTACAGGAAATGGAACCCCAAATAAAAGAATTGTGAAGCCTACTCATTACAGGAAATGGAACCCCAAATAAAAGAATTGTGAAGCCTACTCATTACGGAAATGGAACCCCAAATAAAAGAATTGTGAAGCCTACTCATTACAGGAAATGGAACCCCAAAAAAAGAATTGTGAAGCCTACTCATTACGGAAATGGAACCCCAAATAAAAGAATTGTGAAGCCTACTCATTACAGGAAATGGAACCCCAAATAAAAGAATTGTGAAGCCTACTCATTACGTGAAATGGAACCCCAAATAAAAGAATTGTGAAGCCTACTCATTACAGGAAATGGAACCCCAAATAAAAGAATTGTGAAGCCTACTCATTACAGGAAATGGAACCCCAAATAAAAGAATTATGAACCCTACTCATTACAGGAAATGGAACCCCAAATAAAAGAATTGTGAAGCCTACTCATTACAGGAAATGGAACCCCAAATAAAAGAATTGTGAAGCCTACTCATTACAGGAAATGGAACCCCAAATAAAAGAATTGTGAAGCCTACTCATTACAGGAAATGGAACCCCAAATAAAAGAATTATGAACCCTACTCATTAGAGGAAATGGAACCCCAAATAAAAAAATTGTGAAGCCTATTCATTACAGGAAATGGAACCCCAAATAAAAGAATTGTGAAGCCTACTCATTACAGGAAATGGAACCCCAAATAAAAGAATTGTGAAGTCTACTCATTACAGGAAATGGAACCCCAAATAAAAGAATTGTGAAGCCTACTCATTACAGGAAATGGAACCCCAAATAAAAGAATTGTGAGCCTACTCATTACAGGAAATGGAACCCCAAATAAAAGAATTGTGAAGCCTACTCATTACAGGAAATGGAACCCCAAAAAAAGAATTATGAACACTACTCATTACAGGAAATGGAACCCCAAATAAAAGAAATGTGAAGCCTACTCATTACGGGAAATGGAACCCCAAATAAAAGAATTGTGAAGCCTACTCATTACAGGAAATGGAACCCCAAATAAAAGAATTGTGAAGCCTACTCATTACAGGAAATAGAACCCCAAATAAAAGAATTGTGAAGCCTACTCATTACAGGAAATGGAACCCCAAATAAAAGAATTGTGAAGCCTACTCATTACAGGAAATGGAACCCCAAATAAAAGAATTGTGAAGCCTACTCATTACAGGAAATGGAACCCCAAATAAAAGAATTGTGAAGCCTATTCATTACGTGAAATGGAACCCCAAATAAAAGAATTGTGAAGCCTACTCATTACAGGAAATGGAACGCCAAATAAAAGAATTGTGAAGCCTACTCATTACAGGAAATGGAACCCCAAATAAAAGAATTGTGAAGCCTACTCATTACAGGAAATGGAACCCCAAATAAAAGAATTGTGAAGCCTACTCATTACAGGAAATGGAACCCCAAATAAAAGAATTGTGAAGCCTACTCATTACAGGAAATGGAACCCCAAATAAAAGAATTGTGAAGCCTACTCATTACAGGAAATGGAACCCCAAATAAAAGAATTGTGAAGCCTACTCATTACAGGAAATGGAACCCCAAATAAAAGAATTATGAAGCCTACTCATTACAGGAAATGGAACCCCAAATAAAAAAATTGTGAAGCCTACTCATTACAGGAAATGGAACCCCAAATAAAAGAATTGTGAAGCCTACTCATTACAGGAAATGGAACCCCAAATAAAAGAATTGTGAAGCCTACTCATTACAGGAAATGGAACCCCAAAAAAAAGAATTGTGAAGCCTACTCATTACGGAAATGGAACCCCAAATAAAAGATTTGTAAAGCCTACTCATTACAGGAAATGGAACCCCAAATAAAAGAATTGTGAAGCCTACTCATTACAGGAAATGGAACCCCAAATAAAAAATTGTGAAGCCTATTCATTACAGGAAATGGAACCCCAAATAAAAGAATTGTGAAGCCTACTCATTACAGGAAATGGAACCCCAAATAAAAGAATTGTGAAGTCTACTCATTACAGGAAATGGAACCCCAAATAAAAGAATTGTGAAGCCTACTCATTACAGGAAATGGAACCCCAAAAAAAAGAATTGTGAGCCTACTCATTACAGGAAATGGAACCCCAAATAAAAGAATTATGAACCCTACTCATTACAGGAAATGGAACCCCAAATAAAAGAATTGTGAAGCCTACTCATTACAGGAAATGGAACCCCAAATAAAAGAATTGTGAAGCCTACTCATTACAGGAAATGGAACCCCAAATAAAAGAATTGTGAACCCTACTCATTACAGGAAATGGAACCCCAAATAAAAGAATTGTGAAGCCTACTCATTACAGGAAATGGAACCCCAAATAAAAGAATTGTGAAGCCTACTCATTACAGGAAATGGAACCCCAAATAAAAGAATTGTGAAGCCTACTCATTACAGGAAATGGAACCCCAAATAAAAGAATTGTGAAGCCTACTCATTACAGGAAATGGAACCCCAAATAAAAGAATTGTGAAGCCTACTCATTACAGGAAATGGAACCCCAAATAAAAGAATTGTGAAGCCTACTCATTACAGGAAATGGAACCCCAAATAAAAGAATTGTGAAGCCTACTCATTACAGGAAATGGAACCCCAAATAAAAGAATTGTGAAGCCTACTCATTACAGGAAATGGAACCCCAAATAAAAGAATTGTGAAGCCTACTCATTACAGGAAATGGAACCCCAAATAAAAGAATTGTGAAGCCTACTCATTACAGGAAATGGAACCCCAAATAAAAGAATTGTGAAGCCTACTCATTACAGGAAATGGAACCCCAAATAAAAGAATTATGAAGCCTACTCATTACAGGAAATGGAACCCCAAATAAAAGAATTGTGAAGCCTACTCATTACAGGAAATGGAACCCCAAATAAAAGAATTGTGAAGCCTACTCATTACAGGAAATGGAACCCCAAATAAAAGAATTGTGAAGCCTACTCATTACAGGAAATGGAACCCCAAATAAAAGAATTGTGAAGCCTACTCATTACAGGAAATGGAACCCCAAATAAAAGAATTGTGAAGCCTACTCATTACAGGAAATGGAACCCCAAATAAAAGAATTGTGAAGCCTACTCATTACAGGAAATGGAACCCCAAATAAAAGAATTGTGAAGCCTACTCATTACAGGAAATGGAAACCCAAATAAAAGAATTGTGAAGCCTACTCATTACAGGAAATGGAACCCCAAATAAAAAAATTGTGAAGCCTACTCATTACAGGAAATGGAACCCCAAATAAAAAAATTGTGAAGCCTACTCATTACAGGAAATGGAACCCCAAATAAAAGAATTGTGAAGCCTACTCATTACAGGAAATGGAACCCCAAATAAAAGAATTGTGAAGCCTACTCATTACAGGAAATGGAACCCCAAATAAAAGAATTGTGAAGCCTACTCATTACAGGAAATGGAACCCCAAATAAAAGAATTGTGAAGCCTACTCATTACAGGAAATGGAACCCCAAATAAAAGAATTGTGAAGCCTACTCATTACAGGAAATGGAACCCCAAATAAAAGAATTGTGAAGCCTACTCATTACAGGAAATGGAACCCCAAATAAAAGAATTGTGAAGCCTACTCATTACAGGAAATGGAACCCCAAATAAAAGAATTGTGAAGCCTACTCATTACAGGAAATGGAACCCCAAATAAAAGAATTGTGAAGCCTACTCATTACAGGAAATGGAACCCCAAATAAAAGAATTGTGAAGCCTACTCATTACAGGAAATGGAAACCCAAATAAAAGAATTGTGAAGCCTACTCATTACAGGAAATGGAACCCCAAATAAAAGAATTGTGAAGCCTACTCATTACAGGAAATGGAACCCCAAATAAAAGAATTGTGAAGCCTACTCATTACAGGAAATGGAACCCCAAATAAAAGAATTGTGAAGCCTACTCATTACAGGAAATGGAACCCCAAATAAAAGAATTGTGAAGCCTACTCATTACAGGAAATGGAACCCCAAATAAAAGAATTGTGAAGCCTACTCATTACAGGAAATGGAACCCCAAATAAAAGAATTGTGAAGCCTACTCATTACAGGAAATGGAACCCCAAATAAAAGAATTGTGAAGCCTACTCATTACAGGAAATGGAACCCCAAATAAAAGAATTGTGAAGCCTACTCATTACAGGAAATGGAACCCCAAATAAAAGAATTGTGAACCTACTCATTACAGGAAATGGAACCCCAAAAAAAAGAATTATGAACCTACTCATTACAGGAAATGGAACCCCAAATAAAAGAATTGTGAAGCCTACTCATTACAGGAAATGGAACCCCAAATAAAAGAATTGTGAAGCCTACTCATTACAGGAAATGGAACCCCAAATAAAAGAATTGTGAAGCCTACTCATTACAGGAAATGGAACCCCAAATAAAAGAATTGTGAAGCCTACTCATTACAGGAAATGGAACCCCAAATAAAAGAATTGTGAAGCCTACTCATTACAGGAAATGGAACCCCAAATAAAAGAATTGTGAAGCCTACTCATTACAGGAAATGGAACCCCAAATAAAAGAATTGTGAAGCCTACTCATTACAGGAAATGGAACCCCAAATAAAAGAATTGTGAAGCCTACTCATTACAGGAAATGGAACCCCAAATAAAAGAATTGTGAAGCCTACTCATTACAGGAAATGGAACCCCAAATAAAAGAATTGTGAAGCCTACTCATTACAGGAAATGGAACCCCAAATAAAAGAATTGTGAAGCCTACTCATTACAGGAAATGGAACCCCAAATAAAAGAATTGTGAAGCCTACTCATTACAGGAAATGGAACCCCAAATAAAAGAATTGTGAAGCCTACTCATTACGGAAATGGAACCCCAAATAAAAGAATTGTGAAGCCTACTCATTACAGGAAATGGAACCCCAAAAAAAAGAATTGTGAAGCCTACTCATTACAGGAAATGGAACCCCAAATAAAAGAATTGTGAAGCCTACTCATTACAGGAAATGGAACCCCAAATAAAAGAATTGTGAAGCCTACTCATTACAGGAAATGGAACCCCAAATAAAAAAAATTGTGAAGCCTACTCATTACAGGAAATGGAACCCCAAATAAAAGAATTGTGAAGCCTACTCATTACAGGAAATGGAACCCCAAATAAAAGAATTGTGAAGCCTACTCATTACAGGAAATGGAACCCCAAATAAAAGAATTGTGAAGCCTACTCATTACAGGAAATGGAACCCCAAATAAAAGAATTGTGAAGCCTACTCATTACAGGAAATGGAACCCCAAATAAAAGAATTGTGAAGCCTACTCATTACAGGAAATGGAACCCCAAATAAAAGAATTGTGAAGCCTACTCATTACAGGAAATGGAACCCCAAATAAAAGAATTGTGAAGCCTACTCATTACAGGAAATGGAACCCCAAATAAAAGAATTGTGAAGCCTACTCATTACAGGAAATGGAACCCCAAATAAAAGAATTGTGAAGCCTACTCATTACAGGAAATGGAACCCCAAATAAAAGAATTGTGAAGCCTACTCATTACAGGAAATGGAACCCCAAATAAAAGAATTATGAAGCCTACTCATTACAGGAAATGGAACCCCAAATAAAAGAATTGTGAAGCCTACTCATTACAGGAAATGGAACCCCAAATAAAAGAATTGTGAAGCCTACTCATTACAGGAAATGGAACCCCAAATAAAAGAATTGTGAAGCCTACTCATTACAGGAAATGGAACCCCAAATAAAAGAATTGTGAAGCCTACTCATTACAGGAAATGGAACCCCAAATAAAAGAATTGTGAAGCCTACTCATTACAGGAAATGGAACCCCAAATAAAAGAATTGTGAAGCCTACTCATTACAGGAAATGGAACCCCAAATAAAAGAATTGTGAAGCCTACTCATTACAGGAAATGGAACCCCAAATAAAAGAATTGTGAAGCCTACTCATTACAGGAAATGGAACCCCAAATAAAAGAATTGTGAAGCCTACTCATTACAGGAAATGGAACCCCAAATAAAAGAATTGTGAAGCCTACTCATTACAGGAAATGGAACCCCAAATAAAAGAATTGTGAAGCCTACTCATTACAGGAAATGGAACCCCAAATAAAAGAATTGTGAAGCCTACTCATTACAGGAAATGGAACCCCAAATAAAAGAATTATGAAGCCTACTCATTACAGGAAATGGAACCCCAAATAAAAGAATTGTGAAGCCTACTCATTACAGGAAATGGAACCCCAAATAAAAGAATTGTGAAGCCTACTCATTACAGGAAATGGAACCCAAATAAAAGAATTGTGAAGCCTACTCATTACAGGAAATGGAACCCCAAATAAAAGAATTGTGAAGCCTACTCATTACAGGAAATGGAACCCCAAATAAAAAGAATTGTGAAGCCTACTCATTACAGGAAATGGAACCCCAAATAAAAGAATTGTGAAGCCTACTCATTACAGGAAATGGAACCCCAAATAAAAGAATTGTGAAGCCTACTCATTACAGGAAATGGAACCCCAAATAAAAGAATTGTGAAGCCTACTCATTACAGGAAATGGAACCCAAAATAAAAGAATTGTGAACCCTACTCATTACAGGAAATGGAACCCCAAATAAAAGAATTGTGAAGCCTACTCATTACAGGAAATGGAACCCCAAATAAAAGAATTGTGAAGCCTACTCATTACAGGAAATGGAACCCCAAATAAAAGAATTGTGAAGCCTACTCATTACAGGAAATGGAACCCCAAATAAAAGAATTGTGAAGCCTACTCATTACAGGAAATGGAACCCCAAATAAAAGAATTGTGAAGCCTACTCATTACAGGAAATGGAACCCCAAATAAAAGAATTGTGAAGCCTACTCATTACAGGAAATGGAACCCCAAATAAAAGAATTGTGAAGCCTACTCATTACAGGAAATGGAACCCCAAATAAAAGAATTGTGAAGCCTACTCATTACAGGAAATGGAACCCCAAATAAAAGAATTGTGAAGCCTACTCATTACAGGAAATGGAACCCCAAAAAAAAGAATTGTGAAGCCTACTCATTACGGAAATGGAACCCCAAATAAAAGAATTGTGAAGCCTACTCATTACAGGAAATGGAACCCCAAATAAAAGAATTGTGAAGCCTACTCATTACAGGAAATGGAACCCCAAATAAAAGAATTGTGAAGCCTACTCATTACAGGAAATGGAACCCCAAATAAAAGAATTGTGAAGCCTACTCATTACAGGAAATGGAACCCCAAATAAAAGAATTATGAACCCTACTCATTACAGGAAATGGAACCCCAAATAAAAGAATTGTGAAGCCTACTCATTACGGAAATGGAACCCCAAATAAAAGAATTGTGAAGCCTATTCATTACAGGAAATGGAACCCCAAATAAAAGAATTGTGAAGCCTACTCATTACAGGAAATGGAACCCCAAATAAAAGAATTATGAACCCTACTCATTAGAGGAAATGGAACCCCAAATAAAAAAATTGTGAAGCCTATTCATTACAGGAAATGGAACCCCAAATAAAAGAATTGTGAAGCCTACTCATTACAGGAAATGGAACCCCAAATAAAAGAATTGTGAAGTCTACTCATTACAGGAAATGGAACCCCAAATAAAAGAATTGTGAAGCCTATTCATTACAAGAAATGGAACCCCAAATAAAAGAATTGTGAGCCTACTCATTACGGGAAATGGAACCCCAAATAAAAGAATTATGAAGCCTACTCATTGCAGGAAATGGAACCCCAAAAAAAGAATTATGAACCTACTCATTACAGGAAATGGAACCCCAAATAAAAGAATTGTGAAGCCTACTCATTACAGGAAATGGAACCCCAAATAAAAGAATTGTGAAGCCTACTCATTACAGGAAATGGAACCCCAAATAAAAGAATTGTGAAGCCTACTCATTACAGGAAATGGAACCCCAAATAAAAGAATTGTGAAGCCTACTCATTACAGGAAATGGAACCCCAAATAAAAGAATTGTGAAGCCTACTCATTACAGGAAATGGAACCCCAAATAAAAGAATTGTGAAGCCTACTCATTACAGGAAATGGAACCCCAAATAAAAGAATTGTGAAGCCTATTCATTACAGGAAATGGAACCCCAAATAAAAGAATTGTGAAGCCTACTCATTACAGGAAATGGAACCCCAAATAAAAGAATTGTGAAGCCTACTCATTACAGGAAATGGAACCCCAAATAAAAGAATTGTGAAGCCTACTCATTACAGGAAATGGAACCCCAAATAAAAGAATTGTGAAGCCTACTCATTACAGGAAATGGAACCCCAAATAAAAGAATTGTGAAGCCTACTCATTACAGGAAATGGAACCCCAAATAAAAGAATTGTGAAGCCTACTCATTACAGGAAATGGAACCCCAAATAAAAGAATTGTGAAGCCTACTCATTACAGGAAATGGAACCCCAAATAAAAGAATTATGAAGCCTACTCATTACAGGAAATGGAACCCCAAATAAAAAAATTGTGAAGCCTACTCATTACAGGAAATGGAACCCCAAATAAAAGAATTGTGAAGCCTACTCATTACGGAAATGGAACCCCAAATAAAAGAATTGTGAAGCCTACTCATTACGTGAAATGGAACCCCAAAAAAAAAAGAATTGTGAAGCCTACTCATTACAGGAAATGGAACCCCAAATAAAAGAATTGTGAAGCCTACTCATTACAGGAAATGGAACCCCAAATAAAAGAATTGTGAAGCCTACTCATTACGGAAATGGAACCCCAAATAAAAAAATTGTGAAGCCTACTCATTACAGGAAATGGAACCCCAAATAAAAGAATTGTGAAGCCTACTCATTACAGGAAATGGAACCCCAAATAAAAGAATTGTGAAGCCTACTCATTACAGGAAATGGAACCCCAAATAAAAGAATTGTGAAGCCTACTCATTACAGGAAATGGAACCCCAAAAAAAGAATTGTGAGCCTACTCATTACGGGAAATGGAACCCCAAATAAAAGAATTATGAACCCTACTCATTACAGGAAATGGAACCCCAAATAAAAGAATTATGAAGCCTACTCATTACAGGAAATGGAACCCCAAATAAAAGAATTGTAAAGCCTACTCATTACAGGAAATGGAACCCCAAATAAAAGAATTATGAAGCCTACTCATTACAGGAAATGGAACCCCAAATAAAAAAATTGTGAAGCCTACTCATTACAGGAAATGGAACCCCAAATAAAAGAATTGTGAAGCCTACTCATTACAGGAAATGGAACCCCAAATAAAAGAATTGTGAAGCCTACTCATTACAGGAAATGGAACCCCAAATAAAAGAATTGTGAAGCCTACTCATTACAGGAAATGGAACCCCAAATAAAAGAATTGTGAAGCCTACTCATTACAGGAAATGGAACCCCAAATAAAAGAATTGTGAAGCCTACTCATTACAGGAAATGGAACCCCAAATAAAAGAATTGTGAAGCCTACTCATTACAGGAAATGGAACCCCAAATAAAAGAATTGTGAAGCCTACTCATTACAGGAAATGGAACCCCAAATAAAAGAATTGTGAAGCCTACTCATTACAGGAAATGGAACCCCAAATAAAAGAATTGTGAAGCCTACTCATTACAGGAAATGGAACCCCAAATAAAAGAATTGTGAAGCCTACTCATTACAGGAAATGGAACCCCAAATAAAAGAATTGTGAAGCCTACTCATTACAGGAAATGGAACCCCAAATAAAAGAATTGTGAAGCCTACTCATTACAGGAAATGGAACCCCAAATAAAAGAATTGTGAAGCCTACTCATTACAGGAAATGGAACCCCAAATAAAAGAATTGTGAAGCCTACTCATTACAGGAAATGGAACCCCAAATAAAAGAATTGTGAAGCCTACTCATTACACGAAATGGAACCCCAAATAAAAGAATTGTGAAGCCTACTCATTACAGGAAATGGAAACCCAAATAAAAGAATTGTGAAGCCTACTCATTACAGGAAATGGAACCCCAAATAAAAGAATTGTGAAGCCTACTCATTACGTGAAATGGAACCCCAAATAAAAAAATTGTGAAGCCTACTCATTACAGGAAATGGAACCCCAAATAAAAGAATTGTGAAGCCTACTCATTACAGGAAATGGAACCCCAAATAAAAGAATTGTGAAGCCTACTCATTACAGGAAATGGAACCCCAAATAAAAGAATTGTGAAGCCTACTCATTACAGGAAATGGAACCCCAAATAAAAGAATTGTGAAGCCTACTCATTACAGGAAATGGAACCCCAAATAAAAGAATTGTGAAGCCTACTCATTACAGGAAATGGAACCCCAAATAAAAGAATTGTGAAGCCTACTCATTACAGGAAATGGAACCCCAAATAAAAGAATTGTGAAGCCTACTCATTACAGGAAATGGAACCCCAAATAAAAGAATTGTGAAGCCTACTCATTACAGGAAATGGAACCCCAAATAAAAGAATTGTGAAGCCTACTCATTACAGGAAATGGAACCCCAAATAAAAGAATTGTGAAGTCTACTCATTACAGGAAATGGAACCCCAAATAAAAGAATTGTGAAGCCTACTCATTACAGGAAATGGAACCCCAAATAAAAGAATTGTGAAGCCTACTCATTACAGGAAATGGAACCCCAAATAAAAGAATTATGAAGCCTACTCATTACAGGAAATGGAACCCCAAATAAAAGAATTATGAAGCCTACTCATTACAGGAAATGGAACCCCAAATAAAAGAATTGTGAAGCCTACTCATTACAGGAAATGGAACCCCAAATAAAAGAATTGTAAAGCCTACTCATTACAGGAAATGGAACCCCAAATAAAAGAATTGTGAAGCCTACTCATTACAGGAAATGGAACCCCAAATAAAAGAATTGTGAAGCCTACTCATTACAGGAAATGGAACCCCAAATAAAAGAATTGTGAAGCCTACTCATTACAGGAAATGGAACCCCAAATAAAAGAATTGTGAAGCCTACTCATTACAGGAAATGGAACCCCAAATAAAAGAATTGTGAAGCCTACTCATTACAGAAAATGGAACCCCAAATAAAAGAATTGTGAAGCCTACTCATTACAGGAAATGGAACCCCAAATAAAAGAATTGTGAAGCCTACTCATTACGGAAATGGAACCCCAAATAAAAGAATTGTGAAGCCTACTCATTACAGGAAATGGAACCCCAAATAAAAGAATTGTGAAGCCTACTCATTACAGGAAATGGAACCCCAAATAAAAGAATTGTGAAGCCTACTCATTACAGGAAATGGAACCCCAAATAAAAGAATTGTGAAGCCTACTCATTACAGGAAATGGAACCCCAAATAAAAGAATTGTGAAGCCTACTCATTACAGGAAATGGAACCCCAAATAAAAGAATTGTGAAGCCTACTCATTACAGGAAATGGAACCCCAAATAAAAGAATTGTGAAGCCTACTCATTACAGGAAATGGAACCCCAAATAAAAGAATTGTGAAGCCTACTCATTACAGGAAATGGAACCCCAAATAAAAGAATTGTGAAGCCTACTCATTACAGGAAATGGAACCCCAAATAAAAGAATTGTGAAGCCTACTCATTACAGGAAATGGAACCCCAAATAAAAGAATTGTGAAGCCTACTCATTACAGGAAATGGAACCCCAAAAAAAAGAATTGTGAAGCCTACTCATTACAGGAAATGGAACCCCAAATAAAAGAATTGTGAAGCCTACTCATTACAGGAAATGGAACCCCAAATAAAAGAATTGTGAAGCCTACTCATTACAGGAAATGGAACCCCAAATAAAAAAATTGTGAAGCCTACTCATTACAGGAAATGGAACCCCAAATAAAAGAATTGTGAAGCCTACTCATTACAGGAAATGGAACCCCAAATAAAAGAATTGTGAAGCCTACTCATTACAGGAAATGGAACCCCAAATAAAAGAATTGTGAAGCCTACTCATTACAGGAAATGGAACCCCAAATAAAAGAATTGTGAAGCCTACTCATTACAGGAAATGGAACCCCAAATAAAAGAATTGTGAAGCCTACTCATTACAGGAAATGGAACCCCAAATAAAAGAATTGTGAAGCCTACTCATTACAGGAAATGGAACCCCAAATAAAAGAATTGTGAAGCCTACTCATTACAGGAAATGGAACCCCAAATAAAAGAATTGTGAAGCCTACTCATTACAGGAAATGGAACCCCAAATAAAAGAATTGTGAAGCCTACTCATTACAGGAAATGGAACCCCAAATAAAAGAATTGTGAAGCCTACTCATTACAGGAAATGGAACCCCAAATAAAAGAATTGTGAAGCCTACTCATTACAGGAAATGGAACCCCAAATAAAAGAATTGTGAAGCCTATTCATTACAGGAAATGGAACCCCAAATAAAAGAATTGTGAAGCCTACTCATTACAGGAAATGGAACCCCAAATAAAAGAATTGTGAAGCCTACTCATTACAGGAAATGGAACCCCAAATAAAAGAATTGTGAAGCCTACTCATTACAGGAAATGGAACCCCAAATAAAAGAATTGTGAAGCCTACTCATTACAGGAAATGGAACCCCAAATAAAAGAATTGTGAAGCCTACTCATTACAGGAAATGGAACCCCAAATAAAAGAATTGTGAAGCCTACTCATTACAGGAAATGGAACCCCAAATAAAAGAATTGTGAAGCCTACTCATTACAGGAAATGGAACCCCAAATAAAAGAATTGTGAAGCCTACTCATTACAGGAAATGGAACCCCAAATAAAAGAATTGTGAAGCCTACTCATTACAGGAAATGGAACCCCAAATAAAAGAATTGTGAAGCCTACTCATTACAGGAAATGGAACCCCAAATAAAAGAATTGTGAAGCCTACTCATTACAGGAAATGGAACCCCAAATAAAAGAATTGTGAAGCCTACTCATTACAGGAAATGGAACCCCAAATAAAAGAATTGTGAAGCCTACTCATTACAGGAAATGGAACCCCAAATAAAAGAATTGTGAAGCCTACTCATTACAGGAAATGGAACCCCAAATAAAAGAATTATGAAGCCTACTCATTACAGGAAATGGAACCCCAAATAAAAAAATTGTGAAGCCTACTCATTACAGGAAATGGAACCCCAAATAAAAGAATTGTGAAGCCTACTCATTACAGGAAATGGAACCCCAAATAAAAGAATTGTGAAGCCTACTCATTACAGGAAATGGAACCCCAAATAAAAGAATTGTGAAGCCTACTCATTACAGGAAATGGAACCCCAAATAAAAGAATTGTGAAGCCTACTCATTACAGGAAATGGAACCCCAAATAAAAGAATTGTGAAGCCTACTCATTACAGGAAATGGAACCCCAAATAAAAGAATTGTGAAGCCTACTCATTACAGGAAATGGAACCCCAAATAAAAGAATTGTGAAGCCTACTCATTACAGGAAATGGAACCCCAAATAAAAGAATTGTGAAGCCTACTCATTACAGGAAATGGAACCCCAAATAAAAGAATTGTGAAGCCTACTCATTACAGGAAATGGAACCCCAAATAAAAGAATTATGAAGCCTACTCATTACAGGAAATGGAACCCCAAATAAAAGAATTGTGAAGCCTACTCATTACAGGAAATGGAACCCCAAATAAAAGAATTGTGAAGCCTACTCATTACAGGAAATGGAACCCCAAATAAAAGAATTGTGAAGCCTACTCATTACAGGAAATGGAACCCCAAATAAAAGAATTGTGAAGCCTACTCATTACAGGAAATGGAACCCCAAATAAAAGAATTGTGAAGCCTACTCATTACAGGAAATGGAACCCCAAATAAAAGAATTGTGAAGCCTACTCATTACAGGAAATGGAAACCCAAATAAAAGAATTGTGAAGCCTACTCATTACAGGAAATGGAACCCCAAATAAAAGAATTGTGAAGCCTACTCATTACAGGAAATGGAACCCCAAATAAAAAAATTGTGAAGCCTACTCATTACAGGAAATGGAACCCCAAATAAAAGAATTGTGAAGCCTACTCATTACAGGAAATGGAACCCCAAATAAAAGAATTGTGAAGCCTACTCATTACAGGAAATGGAACCCCAAATAAAAGAATTGTGAAGCCTACTCATTACAGGAAATGGAACCCCAAATAAAAGAATTGTGAAGCCTACTCATTACAGGAAATGGAACCCCAAATAAAAGAATTGTGAAGCCTACTCATTACAGGAAATGGAACCCCAAATAAAAGAATTGTGAAGCCTACTCATTACAGGAAATGGAACCCCAAATAAAAGAATTGTGAAGCCTACTCATTACAGGAAATGGAACCCCAAATAAAAGAATTGTGAAGCCTACTCATTACAGGAAATGGAACCCCAAATAAAAGAATTGTGAAGCCTACTCATTACGGAAATGGAACCCCAAATAAAAGAATTGTGAAGCCTACTCATTACAGGAAATGGAAACCCAAATAAAAGAATTGTGAAGCCTACTCATTACAGGAAATGGAACCCCAAATAAAAGAATTGTGAAGCCTACTCATTACAGGAAATGGAACCCCAAATAAAAGAATTGTGAAGCCTACTCATTACAGGAAATGGAACCCCAAATAAAAGAATTGTGAAGCCTACTCATTACAGGAAATGGAACCCCAAATAAAAGAATTGTGAAGCCTACTCATTACAGGAAATGGAACCCCAAATAAAAGAATTGTGAAGCCTACTCATTACAGGAAATGGAACCCCAAATAAAAAAATTGTGAAGCCTACTCATTACAGGAAATGGAACCCCAAATAAAAGAATTGTGAAGCCTACTCATTACAGGAAATGGAACCCCAAATAAAAGAATTGTGAACCCTACTCATTACAGGAAATGGAACCCCAAAAAAAAAGAATTGTGAAGCCTACTCATTACAGGAAATGGAACCCCAAATAAAAGAATTGTGAAGCCTACTCATTACAGGAAATGGAACCCCAAATAAAAGAATTGTGAAGCCTACTCATTACAGGAAATGGAACCCCAAATAAAAGAATTGTGAAGCCTACTCATTACAGGAAATGGAACCCCAAATAAAAGAATTGTGAAGCCTACTCATTACAGGAAATGGAACCCAAAATAAAAGAATTGTGAACCCTACTCATTACAGGAAATGGAACCCCAAATAAAAGAATTGTGAAGCCTACTCATTACAGGAAATGGAACCCCAAATAAAAGAATTGTGAAGCCTACTCATTACAGGAAATGGAACCCCAAATAAAAGAATTGTGAAGCCTACTCATTACAGGAAATGGAACCCCAAATAAAAGAATTGTGAAGCCTACTCATTACAGGAAATGGAACCCCAAATAAAAGAATTGTGAAGCCTACTCATTACAGGAAATGGAACCCCAAATAAAAGAATTGTGAAGCCTACTCATTACAGGAAATGGAACCCCAAATAAAAGAATTGTGAAGCCTACTCATTACAGGAAATGGAACCCCAAATAAAAGAATTGTGAAGCCTACTCATTACAGGAAATGGAACCCCAAATAAAAGAATTGTGAAGCCTACTCATTACAGGAAATGGAACCCCAAAAAAAAGAATTGTGAAGCCTACTCATTACAGGAAATGGAACCCCAAATAAAAGAATTGTGAAGCCTACTCATTACAGGAAATGGAACCCCAAATAAAAGAATTGTGAAGCCTACTCATTACAGGAAATGGAACCCCAAATAAAAGAATTGTGAAGCCTACTCATTACAGGAAATGGAACCCCAAATAAAAGAATTGTGAAGCCTACTCATTACAGGAAATGGAACCCCAAATAAAAGAATTGTGAAGCCTACTCATTACAGGAAATGGAACCCCAAATAAAAGAATTGTGAAGCCTACTCATTACAGGAAATGGAACCCCAAATAAAAGAATTGTGAAGCCTATTCATTACAGGAAATGGAACCCCAAATAAAAGAATTGTGAAGCCTACTCATTACAGGAAATGGAACCCCAAATAAAAGAATTATGAAGCCTACTCATTACAGGAAATGGAACCCCAAATAAAAAATTGTGAAGCCTATTCATTACAGGAAATGGAACCCCAAATAAAAGAATTGTGAAGCCTACTCATTACAGGAAATGGAACCCCAAATAAAAGAATTGTGAAGTCTACTCATTACAGGAAATGGAACCCCAAATAAAAGAATTGTGAAGCCTACTCATTACAGGAAATGGAACCCCAAATAAAAGAATTGTGAAGCCTACTCATTACAGGAAATGGAACCCCAAATAAAAGAATTATGAAGCCTACTCATTACAGGAAATGGAACCCCAAAAAAAGAATTATGAACCTACTCATTACAGGAAATGGAACCCCAAATAAAAGAAATGTGAAGCCTACTCATTACAGGAAATGGAACCCCAAATAAAAGAATTGTGAAGCCTACTCATTACAGGAAATGGAACCCCAAATAAAAGAATTGTGAAGCCTACTCATTACAGGAAATGGAACCCCAAATAAAAGAATTGTGAAGCCTACTCATTACAGGAAATGGAACCCCAAATAAAAGAATTGTGAAGCCTACTCATTACAGGAAATGGAACCCCAAATAAAAGAATTGTGAAGCCTACTCATTACAGGAAATGGAACCCCAAATAAAAGAATTGTGAAGCCTACTCATTACGGAAATGGAACCCCAAATAAAAGAATTGTGAAGCCTACTCATTACAGGAAATGGAACCCCAAATAAAAGAATTGTGAAGCCTACTCATTACAGGAAATGGAACCCCAAATAAAAGAATTGTGAAGCCTACTCATTACAGGAAATGGAACCCCAAATAAAAGAATTGTGAAGCCTACTCATTACAGGAAATGGAACCCCAAATAAAAGAATTGTGAAGCCTACTCATTACAGGAAATGGAACCCCAAATAAAAGAATTGTGAAGCCTACTCATTACAGGAAATGGAACCCCAAATAAAAGAATTGTGAAGCCTACTCATTACAGGAAATGGAACCCCAAATAAAAGAATTGTGAAGCCTACTCATTACAGGAAATGGAACCCCAAATAAAAAAAATTATGAAGCCTACTCATTACAGGAAATGGAACCCCAAATAAAAGAATTGTGAAGCCTATTCATTACGGAAATGGAACCCCAAATAAAAGAATTGTGAAGCCTACTCATTACGGAAATGGAACCCCAAAAAAAGAATTGTGAAGCCTACTCATTACAGGAAATGGAACCCCAAATAAAAGAATTGTGAAGCCTACTCATTACAGGAAATGGAACCCCAAATAAAAGAATTGTGAAGCCTACTCATTACAGGAAATGGAACCCCAAATAAAAAAATTGTGAAGCCTACTCATTACAGGAAATGGAACCCCAAATAAAAGAATTGTGAAGCCTACTCATTACAGGAAATGGAACCCCAAATAAAAGAATTGTGAAGCCTACTCATTACAGGAAATGGAACCCCAAATAAAAGAATTGTGAAGCCTACTCATTACAGGAAATGGAACCCCAAAAAAAAGAATTGTGAAGCCTACTCATTACAGGAAATGGAACCCCAAATAAAAGAATTGTGAAGCCTACTCATTACAGGAAATGGAACCCCAAATAAAAGAATTGTGAAGCCTACTCATTACAGGAAATGGAACCCCAAATAAAAGAATTGTGAAGCCTACTCATTACAGGAAATGGAACCCCAAATAAAAGAATTGTGAAGCCTACTCATTACAGGAAATGGAACCCCAAATAAAAAAATTGTGAAGCCTACTCATTACAGGAAATGGAACCCCAAATAAAAGAATTGTGAAGCCTACTCATTACAGGAAATGGAACCCCAAATAAAAGAATTGTGAAGCCTACTCATTACAGGAAATGGAACCCCAAATAAAAGAATTGTGAAGCCTACTCATTACAGGAAATGGAACCCCAAATAAAAGAATTGTGAAGCCTACTCATTACAGGAAATGGAACCCCAAATAAAAGAATTGTGAAGCCTACTCATTACAGGAAATGGAACCCCAAATAAAAGAATTGTGAAGCCTACTCATTACAGGAAATGGAACCCCAAATAAAAGAATTGTGAAGCCTACTCATTACAGGAAATGGAACCCCAAATAAAAGAATTGTGAAGCCTACTCATTACAGGAAATGGAACCCCAAATAAAAGAATTGTGAAGCCTACTCATTACAGGAAATGGAACCCCAAATAAAAGAATTGTGAAGCCTACTCATTACAGGAAATGGAACCCCAAATAAAAGAATTGTGAAGCCTACTCATTACAGGAAATGGAACCCCAAATAAAAGAATTGTGAAGCCTACTCATTACAGGAAATGGAACCCCAAATAAAAGAATTGTGAAGCCTACTCATTACAGGAAATGGAACCCCAAATAAAAGAATTGTGAAGCCTACTCATTACAGGAAATGGAACCCCAAATAAAAGAATTGTGAAGCCTACTCATTACAGGAAATGGAACCCCAAATAAAAGAATTGTGAAGCCTACTCATTACAGGAAATGGAACCCCAAATAAAAGAATTGTGAAGCCTACTCATTACAGGAAATGGAACCCCAAATAAAAGAATTGTGAAGCCTACTCATTACAGGAAATGGAACCCCAAATAAAAGAATTGTGAAGCCTACTCATTACAGGAAATGGAACCCCAAATAAAAGAATTGTGAAGCCTACTCATTACAGGAAATGGAACCCCAAATAAAAGAATTGTGAAGCCTACTCATTACAGGAAATGGAACCCCAAATAAAAGAATTGTGAAGCCTACTCATTACAGGAAATGGAACCCCAAATAAAAGAATTGTGAAGCCTACTCATTACAGGAAATGGAACCCCAAATAAAAGAATTGTGAAGCCTACTCATTACAGGAAATGGAACCCCAAATAAAAGAATTGTGAAGCCTACTCATTACAGGAAATGGAACCCCAAATAAAAGAATTGTGAAGCCTACTCATTACAGGAAATGGAACCCCAAATAAAAGAATTGTGAAGCCTACTCATTACAGGAAATGGAAACCCAAATAAAAGAATTGTGAAGCCTACTCATTACAGGAAATGGAACCCCAAATAAAAGAATTGTGAAGCCTACTCATTACGGAAATGGAACCCCAAATAAAAAAAAAGAATTGTGAAGCCTACTCATTACAGGAAATGGAACCCCAAATAAAAGAATTGTGAAGCCTACTCATTACAGGAAATGGAACCCCAAATAAAAGAATTGTGAAGCCTACTCATTACAGGAAATGGAACCCCAAATAAAAGAATTGTGAAGCCTACTCATTACAGGAAATGGAACCCCAAATAAAAGAATTGTGAAGCCTACTCATTACAGGAAATGGAACCCCAAATAAAAGAATTGTGAAGCCTACTCATTACAGGAAATGGAACCCCAAATAAAAGAATTGTGAAGCCTACTCATTACAGGAAATGGAACCCCAAATAAAAGAATTGTGAAGCCTACTCATTACAGGAAATGGAACCCCAAATAAAAAAATTGTGAAGCCTACTCATTACAGGAAATGGAACCCCAAATAAAAGAATTGTGAAGCCTACTCATTACAGGAAATGGAACCCCAAATAAAAGAATTGTGAAGCCTACTCATTACAGGAAATGGAACCCCAAATAAAAGAATTGTGAAGCCTACTCATTACAGGAAATGGAACCCCAAATAAAAGAATTGTGAAGCCTACTCATTACAGGAAATGGAACCCCAAATAAAAGAATTGTGAAGCCTACTCATTACAGGAAATGGAACCCCAAATAAAAGAATTGTGAAGCCTACTCATTACAGGAAATGGAACCCCAAATAAAAGAATTGTGAAGCCTACTCATTACAGGAAATGGAACCCCAAATAAAAGAATTGTGAAGCCTACTCATTACAGGAAATGGAACCCCAAATAAAAGAATTGTGAAGCCTACTCATTACAGGAAATGGAACCCCAAATAAAAGAATTGTGAAGCCTACTCATTACAGGAAATGGAACCCCAAATAAAAGAATTGTGAAGCCTACTCATTACAGGAAATGGAACCCCAAATAAAAGAATTGTGAAGCCTACTCATTACAGGAAATGGAACCCCAAATAAAAGAATTGTGAAGCCTACTCATTACAGGAAATGGAACCCCAAATAAAAGAATTGTGAAGCCTACTCATTACAGGAAATGGAACCCCAAATAAAAGAATTGTGAAGCCTACTCATTACAGGAAATGGAACCCCAAATAAAAGAATTGTGAAGCCTACTCATTACAGGAAATGGAACCCCAAATAAAAGAATTGTGAAGCCTACTCATTACAGGAAATGGAACCCCAAATAAAAGAATTGTGAAGCCTACTCATTACAGGAAATGGAACCCCAAATAAAAGAATTGTGAAGCCTACTCATTACAGGAAATGGAACCCCAAATAAAAGAATTGTAAAGCCTACTCATTACAGGAAATGGAACCCCAAATAAAAGAATTGTGAAGCCTACTCATTACAGGAAATGGAACCCCAAATAAAAGAATTGTGAAGCCTACTCATTACAGGAAATGGAACCCCAAATAAAAGAATTGTGAAGCCTACTCATTACAGGAAATGGAACCCCAAATAAAAGAATTGTGAAGCCTACTCATTACAGGAAATGGAACCCCAAATAAAAGAATTGTGAAGCCTACTCATTACAGGAAATGGAACCCCAAATAAAAGAATTGTGAAGCCTACTCATTACAGGAAATGGAACCCCAAATAAAAGAATTGTGAAGCCTACTCATTACAGGAAATGGAACCCCAAATAAAAGAATTGTGAAGCCTACTCATTACAGGAAATGGAACCCCAAATAAAAGAATTGTGAAGCCTACTCATTACAGGAAATGGAACCCCAAATAAAAGAATTGTGAAGCCTACTCATTACAGGAAATGGAACCCCAAATAAAAGAATTGTGAAGCCTACTCATTACAGGAAATGGAACCCCAAATAAAAGAATTGTCAAGCCTACTCATTACGGGAAATGGAACCCAAAATAAAAGAATTGTGAAGCCTACTCATTACAGGAAATGGAACCCCAAATAAAAGAATTGTGAAGCCTACTCATTACAGGAAATGGAACCCCAAATAAAAGAATTGTGAAGCCTACTCATTACAGGAAATGGAACCCCAAATAAAAGAATTGTGAAGCCTACTCATTACAGGAAATGGAACCCCAAATAAAAGAATTGTGAAGCCTACTCATTACAGGAAATGGAACCCCAAATAAAAGAATTATGAAGCCTACTCATTACAGGAAATGGAACCCCAAATAAAAGAATTGTAAAGCCTACTCATTACACGAAATGGAACCCCAAATAAAAGAATTGTGAAGCCTACTCATTACAGGAAATGGAAACCCAAATAAAAGAATTGTGAAGCCTACTCATTACAGGAAATGGAACCCCAAATAAAAGAATTGTGAAGCCTACTCATTACAGGAAATAAAACCCCAAATAAAAAATTGTGAAGCCTACTCATTACAGGAAATGGAACCCCAAATAAAAAAATTGTGAAGCCTACTCATTACAGGAAATGGAACCCCAAATAAAAGAATTGTGAAGCCTACTCATTACAGGAAATGGAACCCCAAATAAAAGAATTGTGAAGCCTACTCATTACAGGAAATGGAACCCCAAATAAAAGAATTGTGAAGCCTACTCATTACAGGAAATGGAACCCCAAATAAAAGAATTGTGAAGCCTACTCATTACAGGAAATGGAACCCCAAATAAAAGAATTGTGAAGCCTACTCATTACAGGAAATGGAACCCCAAATAAAAGAATTGTGAAGCCTACTCATTACAGGAAATGGAACCCCAAAAAAAAAATTGTGAAGCCTACTCATTACAGGAAATGGAACCCCAAATAAAAGAATTGTGAAGCCTACTCATTACAGGAAATGGAACCCCAAATAAAAGAATTGTGAAGTCTACTCATTACAGGAAATGGAACCCCAAATAAAAGAATTGTGAAGCCTATTCATTACAGGAAATGGAACCCCAAATAAAAGAATTGTGAAGCCTACTCATTACAGGAAATGGAACCCCAAATAAAAGAATTATGAAGCCTACTCATTACAGGAAATGGAACCCCAAATAAAAGAATTGTGAAGCCTACTCATTACAGGAAATGGAACCCCAAATAAAAGAATTGTGAAGCCTACTCATTACAGGAAATGGAACCCCAAATAAAAGAATTGTAAAGCCTACACATTACAGGAAATGGAACCCCAAATAAAAGAATTATGAACCCTACTCATTACAGGAAATGGAACCCCAAATAAAAGAATTGTGAAGCCTACTCATTACGGGAAATGGAACCCCAAATAAAAGAATTGTGAAGCCTACTCATTACAGGAAATGGAACCCCAAATAAAAGAATTGTGAAGCCTACTCATTACAGGAAATGGAACCCCAAATAAAAGAATTGTGAAGCCTACTCATTACAGAAAATAAAATCCCAAATAAAAGAATTATGAAGCCTACTCATTACAGGAAATGGAACCCCAAATAAAAGAATTGTGAAGCCTACTCATTACGTGAAATGGAACCCCAAATAAAAGAATTGTGAAGCCTACTCATTACAGGAAATGGAACCCCAAATAAAAGAATTGTGAAGCCTACTCATTACAGGAAATGGAACCCCAAATAAAAGAATTGTGAAGCCTACTCATTACGTGAAATGGAACCCAAAATAAAAGAATTGTAAAGCCTACTCATTACAGGAAATGGAACCCCAAATAAAAGAATTGTGAAGCCTACTCATTACGTGAAATGGAACCCCAAATAAAAGAATTGTAAAGCCTACACATTACAGGAAATGGAACCCCAAATAAAAGAATTATGAACCCTACTCATTACAGGAAATGGAACCCCAAATAAAAGAATTGTGAAGCCTACTCATTACGGGAAATGGAACCCCAAATAAAAGAATTGTGAAGCCTACTCATTACAGGAAATGGAACCCCAAATAAAAGAATTGTGAAGCCTACTCATTACAGGAAATGGAACCCCAAATAAAAGAATTGTGAAGCCTACTCATTACAGGAAATGGAACCCAAAATAAAAGAATTGTGAAGCCTACTCATTACAGGAAATGGAACCCCAAATAAAAGAATTGTGAAGCCTACTCATTACAGGAAATGGAACCCCAAATAAAAGAATTGTGAAGCCTACTCATTACAGGAAATGGAACCCCAAATAAAAGAATTGTGAAGCCTACTCATTACAGGAAATGGAACCCCAAATAAAAGAATTATGAAGCCTACTCATTACAGGAAATGGAACCCCAAATAAAAGAATTGTGAAGCCTACTCATTACAGGAAATGGAACCCCAAAAAAAAGAATTGTGAAGCCTACTCATTACAGGAAATGGAACCCCAAATAAAAGAATTGTGAAGCCTACTCATTACAGGAAATGGAACCCCAAATAAAAGAATTATGAAGCCTACTCATTACAGGAAATGGAACCCCAAATAAAAGAATTGTGAAGCCTATTCATTACAGGAAATGGAACCCCAAATAAAAGAATTGTGAAGCCTACTCATTACGGGAAATGGAACCACAAATAAAAGAATTGTAAAGCTTACTCATTACAGGAAATGGAACCCCAAATA
Source organism: Tachypleus tridentatus (assembly GCF_004210375.1). Lineage (NCBI taxonomy): Eukaryota > Metazoa > Arthropoda > Merostomata > Xiphosura > Limulidae > Tachypleus > Tachypleus tridentatus. The sequence goes on along the minus strand of NW_027467782.1, from coordinate 68,820,849 downwards.
AAAGAATTATGAACCCTACTCATTACAGGAAATGGAACCCCAAATAAAAGAATTGTGAAGCCTACTCATTACAGGAAATGGAACCCCAAATAAAAGAATTGTGAACTCTACTCATTACAGGAAATGGAACCCCAAATAAAATAATTGTGAAGCCTATTCATTATAGGAAATGGAACCCCAAATAAAAGAATTGTGAAGCCTACTCATTACAGAAAATAAACCCCAAATAAAAGAATTATGAAGCCTACTCATTACAGGAAATGGAACCCCAAATAAAAGAATTGTGAAGCCTACTCATTACAGGAAATGGAACCCCAAATAAAAGAATTGTGAAGCCTACTCATTACAGGAAATGGAACGCCAAATAAAAGAATTGTGAAGCCTACTCATTACAGGAAATGGAACCCCAAATAAAAGAATTATGAAGCCTACTCATTACGGGAAATGGAACCCCAAATAAAAGAATTTTAAAGCCTACTCAATACAGGAAATGCAACCCCAAATAAAAGAATTGTGAAGCCTACTCATTACAGGAAATGGAACCCCAAATAAAAGAATTGTGAAGCCTACTCATTACAGGAAATGGAACCCCAAATAAAAGAATTGTGAAGCCTACTCATTACAGGAAATGGAACCCCAAATAAAAGAATTGTGAAGCCTACTCATTACGGGAAATGGAACCCCAAAAAAAGAATTATGAAGCCTACTCATTACGGGAAATGGAACCCCAAATAAAAGAATTGTGAAGCCTACTCATTACAGGAAATGGAACCCCAAATAAAAGAATTGTGAAGCCTACTCATTACAGGAAATGGAACCCCAAATAAAAGAATTATGAAGCCTACTCATTACAGGAAATGGAACCCCAAATAAAAGAATTGTGAAGCCTACTCATTACAGGAAATGGAACCCCAAATAAAAGAATTGTGAAGCCTACTCATTACAGGAAATGGAACCCCAAATAAAAGAATTGTGAAGCCTACTCATTACAGGAAATGGAACCCCAAATAAAAGAATTATGAAGCCTACTCATTACAGGAAATGGAACCCCAAATAAAAGAATTGTGAAGCCTACTCATTACAGGAAATGGAACCCCAAATAAAAGAATTGTGAAGCCTACTCATTACAGGAAATGGAACCCCAAATAAAAGAATTGTAAGCCTACTCATTACAGGAAATGGAACCCCAAATAAAAGAATTGTGAAGCCTACTCATTACAGGAAATGGAACCCCAAATAAAAGAATTATGAAGCCTACTCATTACGGGAAATGGAACCCCAAATAAAAGAATTGTGAAGCCTACTCATTACAGGAAATGGAACCCCAAATAAAAGAATTGTGAAGCCTACTCATTACAGGAAATGGAACCCCAAATAAAAGAATTGTGAAGCCTATTCATTACAGGAAATGGAACCCCAAATAAAAAAATTGTGAAGCCTACTCATTACAGGAAATGGAACCCCAAATATAAGAATTGTTAAGCCTATTCATTACGTGAAATGGAACCCCAAATAAAAGAATTGTGAAGCCTACTCATTACAGGAAATGGAACCCCAAATAAAAGAATTGTAAAGCCTACTCATTACAGGAAATGGAACCCCAAATAAAAGAATTGTGAAGCCTACTCATTACGGGAAATGGAACCCCAAATAAAAGAATTGTGAAGCCTACTCATTACGTGAAATGAAACCCCAAATAAAAGAATTGTGAAGCCTACTCATTACAGGAAATGGAACCCCAAATAAAAGAATTGTGAAGCCTACTCATTACAGGAAATGGAACCCCAAATAAAAGAATTGTGAAGCCTACTCATTACAGGAAATGGAACCCCAAATAAAAGAATTGTGAAGTCTACTCATTACAGGAAATGGAACCCCAAATAAAAGAATTGTTAAGCCTACTCATTACAGGAAATGGAACCCCACCAAAAAAAATTGTGAAGCCTACTCATTACGTGAAATGGAACCCCAAATAAAAGAATTGTAAAGCCTACACATTACAGGAAATGGAACCCCAAATAAAAGAATTATGAACCCTACTCATTACAGGAAATGGAACCCCAAATAAAAGAATTGTGAAGCCTACTCATTACAGGAAATGGAACCCCAAATAAAAGAATTGTGAAGCCTACTCATTACAGGAAATGGAACCCCAAATAAAAGAATTGTGAAGCCTACTCATTACAGGAAATGGAACCCCAAATAAAAGAATTGTGAAGCCTACTCATTACAGGAAATGGAACCCCAAATAAAAAAATTGTGAAGCCTACTCATTACAGGAAATGGAACCCCAAATAAAAGAATTGTGAAGCCTACTCATTACAGGAAATGGAACCCCAAATAAAAGAATTGTGAAGCCTACTCATTACAGGAAATGGAACCCCAAATAAAAGAATTGTGAAGCCTACTCATTACAGGAAATGGAACCCCAAATAAAAGAATTGTGAAGCCTACTCATTACAGGAAATGGAACCCCAAATAAAAGAATTATGAAGCCTACTCATTACAGGAAATGGAACCCCAAATAAAAGAATTATGAAGCCTACTCATTACGGGAAATGGAACCCCAAATAAAAGAATTGTGAAGCCTACTCATTACAGGAAATGGAACGCCAAATAAAAGAATTGTGAAGCCTACTCATTACAGGAAATGGAACCCCAAATAAAAGAATTGTGAAGCCTACTCATTACAGGAAATGGAACCCCAAATAAAAGAATTGTGAAGCCTACTCATTACAGGAAATGGAACCCCAAATAAAAAAATTGTGAAGCCTACTCATTACAGGAAATGGAACCCCAAATAAAAGAATTGTGAAGCCTACTCATTACAGGAAATGGAACCCCAAATAAAAGAATTGTGAAGCCTACTCATTACAGGAAATGGAACCCCAAATAAAAGAATTGTGAAGCCTACTCATTACAGGAAATGGAACCCCAAATAAAAGAATTGTGAAGCCTACTCATTACAGGAAATGGAACCCCAAATAAAAGAATTGTGAAGCCTACTCATTACAGGAAATGGAACCCCAAATAAAAGAATTGTGAAGCCTACTCATTACAGGAAATGGAACCCCAAATAAAAGAATTATGAAGCCTACTCATTACAGGAAATGGAACCCCAAAAAAAATTGTGAAGCCTACTCATTACAGGAAATGGAACCCCAAATAAAAGAATTGTGAAGCCTACTCATTACAGGAAATGGAACCCCAAATAAAAGAATTGTGAAGCCTACTCATTACAGGAAATGGAACCCCAAATAAAAGAATTGTGAAGCCTACTCATTACAGGAAATGGAACCCCAAATAAAAGAATTGTGAAGCCTACTCATTACAGGAAATGGAACCCCAAATAAAAGAATTATGAAGCCTACTCATTACAGGAAATGGAACCCCAAATAAAAGAATTGTGAAGCCTACTCATTACAGGAAATGGAACCCCAAATAAAAGAATTGTGAAGCCTACTCATTACAGGAAATGGAACCCCAAATAAAAGAATTGTGAAGCCTACTCATTACAGGAAATGGAACCCCAAATAAAAGAATTGTGAAGCCTACTCATTACAGGAAATGGAACCCCAAATAAAAGAATTGTGAAGCCTACTCATTACAGGAAATGGAACCCCAAATAAAAGAATTGTGAAGCCTACTCATTACAGGAAATGGAACCCCAAATAAAAGAATTGTGAAGCCTACTCATTACAGGAAATGGAACCCCAAATAAAAGAATTGTGAAGCCTACTCATTACAGGAAATGGAACCCCAAATAAAAGAATTATGAAGCCTACTCATTACAGGAAATGGAACCCCAAATAAAAGAATTGTGAAGCCTACTCATTACGGAAATGGAACCCCAAATAAAAGAATTGTGAAGCCTACTCATTACAGGAAATGGAACCCCAAATAAAAGAATTGTGAAGCCTACTCATTACAGGAAATGGAACCCCAAATAAAAGAATTGTGAAGCCTACTCATTACGTGAAATGGAACCCCAAATAAAAGAATTGTGAAGCCTACTCATTACAGGAAATGGAACCCCAAATAAAAGAATTGTGAAGCCTACTCATTACGGAAATGGAACCCCAAATAAAAGAATTGTGAAGCCTACTCATTACAGGAAATGGAACCCCAAATAAAAGAATTATGAAGCCTACTCATTACAGGAAATGGAACCCCAAATAAAAGAATTGTGAAGCCTACTCATTACAGGAAATGGAACCCCAAATAAAAGAATTGTGAAGCCTACTCATTACAGGAAATGGAACCCCAAATAAAAGAATTGTGAAGCCTACTCATTACAGGAAATGGAACCCCAAATAAAAGAATTGTGAAGCCTACTCATTACAGGAAATGGAACCCCAAATAAAAGAATTGTGAAGCCTACTCATTACAGGAAATGGAACCCCAAATAAAAGAATTGTGAAGCCTACTCATTACAGGAAATGGAACCCCAAATAAAAGAATTGTGAAGCCTACTCATTACAGGAAATGGAACCCCAAATAAAAGAATTGTGAAGCCTACTCATTACAGGAAATGGAACCCCAAATAAAAGAATTATGAAGCCTACTCATTACAGGAAATGGAACCCCAAATAAAAGAATTATGAAGCCTACTCATTACGGGAAATGGAACCCCAAAAAAAAGAATTGTGAAGCCTACTCATTAGAGGAAATGGAACCCCAAATAAAAGAATTGTGAAGCCTACTCATTACAGGAAATGGAACCCCAAATAAAAGAATTATGAAGCCTACTCATTACAGGAAATGGAACCCCAAATAAAAGAATTGTGAAGCCTATTCATCACAGGAAATGGAACCCCAAATAAAAGAATTGTGAAGCCTACTCATTACAGGAAATGGAACCCCAAATAAAAGAATTGTGAAGCCTACTCATTACAGGAAATGGAACCCCAAATAAAAGAATTATGAAGCCTACTCATTACAGGAAATGGAACCCCAAATAAAAGAATTGTGAAGCCTACTCATTACAGGAAATGGAACCCCAAATAAAAGAATTGTGAACTCTACTCATTACAGGAAATGGAACCCCAAATAAAATAATTGTGAAGCCTATTCATTATAGGAAATGGAACCCCAAATAAAAGAATTGTGAAGCCTACTCATTACAGAAAATAAAATCCCAAATAAAAGAATTATGAAGCCTACTCATTACAGGAAATGGAACCCCAAATAAAAGAATTGTGAAGCCTACTCATTACAGGAAATGGAACCCCAAATAAAAGAATTGTGAAGCCTACTCATTACAGGAAATGGAACGCCAAATAAAAGAATTGTGAAGCCTACTCATTACAGGAAATGGAACCCCAAATAAAAGAATTATGAAGCCTACTCATTACGGGAAATGGAACCCCAAATAAAAGAATTTTAAAGCCTACTCAATACAGGAAATGCAACCGAAAATAAAAGAATTGTGAAGCCTACTCATTACAGGAAATGGAACCCCAAATAAAAGAATTGTGAAGCCTACTCATTACAGGAAATGGAACCCCAAATAAAAGAATTGTGAAGCCTACTCATTACAGGAAATGGAACCCCAAATAAAAGAATTATGAAGCCTACTCATTACAGGAAATGGAACCCCAAATAAAAGAATTGTGAAGCCTACTCATTACGGGAAATGGAACCCCAAATAAAAGAATTGTGAAGCCTACTCATTACAGGAAATGGAACCCCAAATAAAAAAATTGTGAAGCCTACTTATTACAGGAAATGGAACCCCAAATAAAAGAACTATGAAGCCTACTCATTACAGGAAATGGAACCCCAAATAAAAGAATTGTGAAGCCTACTCATTACAGGAAATGGAACCCCAAATAAAAGAATTGTGAAGCCTACTCATTACGGGAAATGGAACCCCAAATAAAAGAATTGTGAAGCCTACTCATTACAGGAAATGGAACCCCAAATAAAAGAATTATGAAGCCTACTCATTACAGGAAATGGAACCCCAAATAAAAGAATTGTGAAGCCTACTCATTACAGGAAATGGAACCCCAAATAAAAGAATTGTGAAGCCTACTCATTACAGGAAATGGAACCCCAAATAAAAGAATTGTAAGCCTATTCATTACAGGAAATGGAACCCCAAATAAAAGAATTGTGAAGCCTACTCATTACAGGAAATGGAACCCCAAATAAAAGAATTATGAAGCCTACTCATTACAGGAAATGGAACCCCAAATAAAAGAATTGTGAAGCCTACTCATTACAGGAAATGGAACCCCAAATAAAAGAATTGTGAAGCCTACTCATTACAGGAAATGGAACCCCAAATAAAAGAATTGTTAAGCCTACTCATTACAGGAAATGGAACCCCAAATAAAAAAAATTGTGAAGCCTACTCATTACAGGAAATGGAACCCCAAATAAAAGAATTGTGAAGCCTACTCATTACGGAAATGGAACCCCAAATAAAAGAATTGTGAAGCCTACTCATTACAGGAAATGGAACCCCAAATAAAAGAATTGTGAAGCCTACTCATTACAGGAAATGGAACCCCAAATAAAAGAATTGTGAAGCCTACTCATTACAGGAAATGGAACCCCAAATAAAAGAATTGTGAAGCCTACTCATTACAGGAAATGGAACCCCAAATAAAAGAATTGTGAAGCCTACTCATTACAGGAAATGGAACCCCAAATAAAAGAATTGTGAAGCCTACTCATTACGTGAAATGGAACCCCAAATAAAAGAATTGTGAAGCCTACTCATTACAGGAAATGGAACCCCAAATAAAAAAATTGTGAAGTCTACTCATTACAGGAAATGGAACCCCAAATAAAAGAATTGTTAAGCCTACTCATTACAGGAAATGGAACCCCCCCAAAAAAAATTGTGAAGCCTACTCATTACGTGAAATGGAACCCCAAATAAAAGAATTGTAAAGCCTACACATTACAGGAAATGGAACCCCAAATAAAAGAATTATGAAGCCTACTCATTACAGGAAATGGAACCCCAAATAAAAGAATTGTGAAGCCTACTCATTACAGGAAATGGAACCCCAAATAAAAGAATTGTGAAGCCTACTCATTACAGGAAATGGAACCCCAAATAAAAGAATTGTAAAGCCTACTCATTACAGGAAATGGAACCCCAAATAAAAGAATTGTGAAGCCTACTCATTACGTGAAATGGAACCCCAAATAAAAAAATTGTGAAGCCTATTCATTACAGGAAATAGAACCCCAAATAAAAGAATTGTGAAGCCTACTCATTACAGGAAATGGAACCCCAAATAAAAGAATTGTGAAGCCTACTCATTACAGGAAATGGAACCCCAAATAAAAGAATTGTGAAGCCTACTCATTACAGGAAATGGAACCCCAAATAAAAGAATTGTGAAGCCTACTCATTACAGGAAATGGAACCCCAAATAAAAGAATTATGAAGCCTACTCATTACAGGAAATGGAACCCCAAATAAAAGAATTGTGAAGCCTACTCATTACAGGAAATGGAACCCCAAATAAAAGAATTGTAAAGCCTACTCATTACAGGAAATGGAACCCCAAATAAAAGAATTATGAACCCTACTCATTAGAGGAAATGGAACCCCAAATAAAAAAATTGTGAAGTCTACTCATTACAGGAAATGGAACCCCAAATAAAAGAATTGTGAAGCCTACTCATTACAGGAAATGGAACCCCAAATAAAAGAATTGTGAAGTCTACTCATTACAGGAAATGGAACCCCAAATAAAAGAATTGTGAAGCCTATTCATTACAGGAAATGGAACCCCAAATAAAAGAATTGTGAGCCTACTCATTACGGGAAATGGAACCCCAAATAAAAGAATTATGAACCCTACTCATTACAGGAAATGGAACCCCAAATAAAAGAATTGTGAAGCCTACTCATTACAGGAAATGGAACCCCAAATAAAAGAATTGTGAAGCCTACTCATTACAGGAAATGGAACCCCAAATAAAAGAATTGTGAAGCCTACTCATTACAGGAAATGGAACCCCAAATAAAATAATTGTGAAGCCTACTCATTACAGGAAATGGAACCCCAAATAAAAGAATTGTGAAGCCTACTCATTACAGGAAATGGAACCCCAAATAAAAGAATTGTGAAGCCTACTCATTACAGGAAATGGAACCCCAAATAAAAGAATTGTGAAGCCTACTCATTACAGGAAATGGAAACCCAAATAAAAGAATTGTGAAGCCTACTCATTACAGGAAATGGAACACCAAATAAAAGAATTGTGAAGCCTACTCATTACAGGAAATGGAACCCCAAATAAAAGAATTGTGAAGCCTACTCATTACAGGAAATGGAACCCCAAATAAAAGAATTGTGAAGCCTACTCATTACAGGAAATGGAACCCCAAATAAAAGAATTGTGAAGCCTACTCATTACAGGAAATGGAACCCCAAATAAAAGAATTGTGAAGCCTACTCATTACAGGAAATGGAACCCCAAATAAAAGAATTGTAAAGCCTACTCATTACAGGAAATGGAACCCCAAATAAAAGAATTATGAAGCCTACTCATTACAGGAAATGGAACCCCAAATAAAAGAATTGTGAAGCCTACTCATTACAGGAAATGGAACCCCAAATAAAAGAATTGTGAAGCCTACTCATTACAGGAAATGGAACCCCAAATAAAAGAATTGTGAAGCCTACTCATTACAGGAAATGGAACCCCAAATAAAAGAATTGTGAAGCCTACTCATTACAGGAAATGGAACCCCAAATAAAAGAATTGTGAAGCCTACTCATTACAGGAAATGGAACCCCAAATAAAAGAATTGTGAAGCCTACTCATTACAGGAAATGGAACCCCAAATAAAAGAATTGTGAAGCCTACTCATTACGGAAATGGAACCCCAAATAAAAGAATTGTGAAGCCTACTCATTACAGGAAATGGAACCCCAAATAAAAGAATTGTGAAGCCTACTCATTACAGGAAATGGAACCCCAAATAAAAGAATTGTGAAGCCTACTCATTACGTGAAATGGAACCCCAAATAAAAGAATTGTAAAGCCTACTCATTACAGGAAATGGAACCCCAAATAAAAGAATTGTGAAGCCTACTCATTACAGGAAATGGAACCCCAAATAAAAGAATTGTGAAGCCTACTCATTACAGGAAATGGAACCCCAAATAAAAGAATTATGAAGCCTACTCATTACAGGAAATGGAACCCCAAATAAAAGAATTGTGAAGCCTACTCATTACAGGAAATGGAACCCCAAATAAAAGAATTGTGAAGCCTACTCATTACAGGAAATGGAACCCCAAATAAAAGAATTGTGAAGCCTACTCATTACAGGAAATGGAACCCCAAATAAAAGAATTGTGAAGCCTACTCATTACGGGAAATGGAATCCAAAATAAAAGAATTGTGAAGCCTACTCATTACAGGAAATGGAACCCCAAATAAAAGAATTGTGAAGCCTACTCATTACAGGAAATGGAACCCCAAATAAAAGAATTGTGAAGCCTACTCATTACAGGAAATGGAACCCCAAATAAAAGAATTGTGAAGCCTACTCATTACAGGAAATGGAACCCCAAATAAAAGAATTATGAAGCCTACTCATTACAGGAAATGGAACCCCAAATAAAAGAATTGTGAAGCCTACTCATTACGGGAAATGGAACCCAAAATAAAAGAATTGTGAAGCCTACTCATTACAGGAAATGGAACCCCAAATAAAAGAATTGTGAAGCCTACTCATTACAGGAAATGGAACCCCAAATAAAAGAATTGTGAAGCCTACTCATTACAGGAAATGGAACCCCAAATAAAAGAATTGTGAAGCCTACTCATTACAGGAAATGGAACCCCAAATAAAAGAATTGTGAAGCCTACTCATTACAGGAAATGGAACCCCAAATAAAAGAATTGTGAACCTACTCATTACAGGAAATGGAACCCCAAATAAAAGAATTGTGAAGCCTATTCATTACAGGAAATGGAACCCCAAATAAAAGAATTGTGAAGCCTACTCATTACAGGAAATGGAACCCAAATAAAAGAATTGTGAAGCCTACTCATTACAGGAAATGGAACCCCAAATAAAAGAATTGTGAAGCCTACTCATTACAGGAAATGGAACCCCAAATAAAAGAATTGTGAAGCCTACTCATTACAGGAAATGGAACCCCAAATAAAAGAATTGTGAAGCCTACTCATTACAGGAAATGGAACCCCAAATAAAAGAATTATGAAGCCTACTCATTACAGGAAATGGAACCCCAAATAAAAGAATTGTGAAGCCTACTCATTACAGGAAATGGAACCCCAAATAAAAGAATTGTGAAGCCTACTCATTACAGGAAATGGAACCCCAAATAAAAGAATTGTGAAGCCTACTCATTACAGGAAATGGAACCCCAAATAAAAAAATTGTGAAGCCTACTTATTACAGGAAATGGAACCCCAAATAAAAGAATTATGAAGCCTACTCATTACAGGAAATGGAACCCCAAATAAAAGAATTGTGAAGCCTACTCATTACAGGAAATGGAACCCCAAATAAAAGAATTGTGAAGCCTACTCATTACAGGAAATGGAACCCCAAATAAAAGAATTGTGAAGCCTACTCATTACAGGAAATGGAACCCCAAATAAAAGAATTGTGAAGCCTACTCATTACAGGAAATGGAACCCCAAATAAAAGAATTGTGAAGCCTACTCATTACAGGAAATGGAACCCCAAATAAAAGAATTGTGAAGCCTACTCATTACAGGAAATGGAACCCCAAATAAAAGAATTGTGAAGCCTACTCATTACAGGAAATGGAACCCCAAATAAAAGAATTATGAAGCCTACTCATTACAGGAATTGGAACCCCAAATAAAAGAATTGTGAAGCCTACTCATTATAGGAAATGGAACCCCAAATAAAAGAATTGTGAAGCCTACTCATTATAAGAAATGGAACCCCAAATAAAAGAATTGTGAAGCCTACTCATTACAGGAAATGGAACCCCAAATAAAAGAATTGTGAAGCCTGCTCATTACAGAAAATAAAACCCCAAATAAAA
>NW_027467782.1:68757444-68809319 GCF_004210375.1 Tachypleus tridentatus | reverse complement strand
AATGTTTTGTCACTATAATAAGGACATTATAATGTTTTGTCACTATAATAAGGACATTATAATGTTTTGTCACTATAATAAGGACATTATAATGTTTTGTCACTATAATAAGGACATTATAATGTTTTGTCACTATAATAAGGACATTATAATGTTTTGTCACTTTTAATAAGGACATTATAATGTTTTGTCACTATAATAATGGACATTTATAATGTTTTGTCACTATAATAAGGACATTATAATGTTTTGTCACTTTCATAATAAGGACATTATAATGTTTTGTCACTATATTTCTATAATAAGGACATTATAATGTTTTGTCACTATTTCTATAATAAGGACATTATAATGTTTTGTCACTATAATAAGGACATTATAATGTTTTGTCACTATAATAAGGACATTATAATGTTTTGTCACCATAATAAGGACATTATAATGTTTTGTCACTATAATAAGGTTTTGTCACTATAATAAGGACATTATAATGTTTTGTCACTATAATATTATAATGGACATTATAATGTTTTGTCACTATAATAAGGACATTATAATGTTTTGTCACTATAATAAGGACATTATAATGTTTTGTCACTATAATAAGGACATTATAATGTTTTGTCACTATAATAAGGACATTATAATGTTTTGTCACTATAATAAGGACATTATAATGTTTTGTCACTATAATAAGGACATTATAATGTTTTGTCACTATAATAAGGACATTATAATGTTTTGTCACTATATATAAGGACATTATAATGTTTTGTCACTATAAGGACATTATAATACTATAAGGACATTATAATGTTTTGTCACTATATTTCACTATAATAAGGACATTATAATGTTTTGTCACTATAATAAGGACATTATAATGTTTTGTCACTATAATAAGGACATTATAATGTTTTGTCACCATATAATAAGGACATTATAATGTTTTGTCACTATAATAAGGACATTATAATGTTTTGTCACTATAATAAGGACATTATAATGTTTTGTCACTTATAATGTTTTGTCACCATAATCACTATAATAAGGACATTATAATGTTTTGTCACTATAATAATAATAAGGACATTATAATGTTTTGTCACTATAATAAGGACATTATAATGTTTTGTCACTATAATAAGGACATTATAATGTTTTGTCACTATAATAAGGACATTATAATGTTTTGTCACTATAATAAGGACATTATAATGTTTTGTCACTATAATAAGGACATTATAATGTTTTGTCACTATAATAAGGACATTATAATGTTTTGTCACTATAATAAGGACATTATAATGTTTTGTCACTATAATAAGGACATTATAATGTTTTGTCACTATAATAAGGACATTATAATGTTTTGTCACTATAATAAGGACATTATAATGTTTTGTCACTATAATAAGGACATTATAATGTTTTGTCACTATAATAAGGACATTATAATGTTTTGTCACTATAATAAGGACATTATAATGTTTTGTCACTATAATAAAGGACATTATAATGTTTTGTCACTATAATAAGGACATTATAATGTTTTGTCACTATAATATAAGGACATTATAATGTTTTGTCACTATAATAAGGACATTATAATGTTTTGTCACTATATTTCTATAATAAGGACATTATAATGTTTTGTCACTATAATAAGGACATTATAATGTTTTGTCACTATAATAAGGACATTATAATGTTTTGTCACTATAATAATAAGGACATTATAATGTTTTGTCACTATAATAAGGACATTATAATGTTTTGTCACTATAAGGAGGACATTATAATGTTTTGTCACTATAATAAGGACATTATAATGTTTTGTCACTATAATAAGGACATTATAATGTTTTGTCACTATAATAAGGACATTATAATGTTTTGTCACTATAATAATAAGGACATTATAATGTTTTGTCACTATAATAAGGAATAATGTTTTGTCACTATAATAAGGACATTATAATGTTTTGTCACTATAATAAGGACATAATAATAAGGACATTATAATGTTTTGTCACTATAATAAATAAGGACATTATAATGTTTTGTCACTATAATAAGGACATTATAATGTTTTGTCACTATAATAAGGACATTATAATGTTTTGTCACTATAATAAGGACATTATAATGTTTTGTCACTATAATAAGGACATTATAATGTTTTGTCACTATAATAATAAGGACATTATAATGTTTTGTCACTATAATAAGGACATTATAATGTTTTGTCACTATAATAAGGACATTATAATGTTTTGTCACTATAATAAGGACATTATAATGTTTTGTCACTATAATAAGGACATTATAATGTTTTGTCATATTTCTATAATAAGGACATTATAATGTTTTGTCACTATAATAAGGACATTATAATGTTTTGTCACTATAATAAGGACATTATAATGTTTTGTCACTATAATAATAAGGACATTATAATGTTTTGTCACTATAATAAGGACATTATAATGTTTTGTCACTATATTTCTATAATAAGGACATTATAATGTTTTGTCACTATAATAAGGACATTATAATGTTTTGTCACTATAATAATAAGGACATTATAATGTTTTGTCACTATAATAAGGACATTATAATGTTTTGTCACTTATAATGTTTTGTCACCATAATAAGGACATTATAATGTTTTGTCACTATAATAAGGACATTATAATGTTTTGTCACCTATAATAAGGACATTATAATGTTTTGTCACTATAATGTTTTGTCATAATAAGGACATTATAATGTTTTGTCACTATAATAAGGACATTATAATGTTTTGTCACTATAATAAGGACATTATAATGTTTTGTCACTATAATAAGGACATTATAATGTTTTGTCACTATAATAAGGACATTATAATGTTTTGTCACTATAATAAGGACATTATAATGTTTTGTCACTATAATAAGGACATTATAATGTTTTGTCATATAATAAGGACATTATAATGTTTTGTCACCATAATAAGGACATTCACTATAATAAGGACATTATAATGTTTTGTCACTATAATAAGGACATTATAATGTTTTGTCATAATAAGGACATTATAATGTTTTGTCACTATAATAAGGACATTATAATGTTTTGTCACTATAATAAGGACATTATAATGTTTTGTCACTATAATAAGGACATTATAATGTTTTGTCACTATAATAAGGACATTATAATGTTTTGTCACTATAATAATAATAAGGACATTATAATGTTTTGTCACTATAATAAGGACATTATAATGTTTTGTCACTATAATAAGGACATTATAATGTTTTGTCACTATATTATAAGGACATTATAATGTTTTGTCACTATAATAAGGACATTATAATGTTTTGTCACTATAATAAGGACATTATAATGTTTTGTCACTATAATAAGGACATTATAATGTTTTGTCACTATAATAAGGACATTATAATGTTTTGTCACCATAATAAGGACATTATAATGTTTTATCACTATAATAAGGACATTATAATGTTTTGTCACCATATTTCTATAATAAGGACATTATAATGTTTTGTCACTATAATAAGGACATTATAATGTTTTGTCACTATAATAAGGACATTATAATGTTTTGTCACTATAATAAGGACATTATAATGTTTTGTCACTATAATAAGGACATTATAATGTTTTGTCACTATAATAAGGACATTATAATGTTTTGTCACCATAATAAGGACATTATAATGTTTTGTCACTATATTTCTATAATAAGGACATTATAATGTTTTGTCACTAAATAAGGACATTATAATGTTTTGTCACTATAATAAGGACATTATAATGTTTTGTCACTATAATAAGGACATTATAATGTTTTGTCACTATAATAATTATAATGTTTTGTCACTATAATAAGGACATTATAATGTTTTGTCACTATAATAAGGATATTATAATGTTTTGTCACTATATTTCTATAATAAGGACATTATAATGTTTTGTCACTATAATAAGGACATTATAATATTTTGTCACTATAATAAGGACATTATAATGTTTTGTCACTATACATATAATGTTTTGTCATAATAAGGACATTATAATGTTTTGTCACTATAATAAGGACATTATAATGTTTTGTCACTATAATAAGGACATTATAATGTTTTGTCACTATAATAAGGACATTATAATGTTTTGTCACTATTATAATGTTTTGTCACTATATAAGGACATTATAATGTTTTGTCACTATAATAAGGACATTATAATGTTTTGTCACTATATTTCTATAATAAGGACATTATAATGTTTTGTCACTATAATAAGGACATTATAATGTTTTGTCACTATAATAAGGACATTATAATGTTTTGTCACTATAATAAGGACATTATAATGTTTTGTCACTATAATAAGGACATTATAATGTTTTGTCACTATAATAAGGACATTATAATGTTTTGTCACCATATAATAATGTTTTGTCACTATAATAAGGACATTATAATGTTTTGTCACTATAATAAGGACATTATAATGTTTTGTCACTATAATAAGGACATTATAATGTTTTGTCACTATATAATAAGGACATTATAATGTTTTGTCACTATAATAAGGACATTATAATGTTTTGTCACTATAATAAGGACATTATAATGTTTTGTCACTATAATAAGGACATTATAATGTTTTGTCACTATAATAAGGACATTATAATGTTTTGTCACTATAATAAGGACATTATAATGTTTTGTCACTATAATAAGGACATTATAATGTTTTGTCACTATAATAAGGACATTATAATGTTTTGTCACTATAATAAGGACATTATAATGTTTTGTCACTATAATAAGGACATTATAATGTTTTGTCACTATAATAAGGACATTATAATGTTTTGTCACTATAATAATAAGGACATTATAATGTTTTGTCACTATAATAAGGACATTATAATGTTTTGTCACTATAATAAGGACATTATAATGTTTTGTCACTATAATAAGGACATTATAATGTTTTGTCACTATAATAAGGACATTATAATGTTTTGTCACTATAATAAGGACATTATAATGTTTTGTCACTATAATAAGGACATTATAATGTTTTGTCACTATAATAAGGACATTATAATGTTTTGTCACTATAATAAGGACATTATAATGTTTTGTCACTATAATAAGGACATTATAATGTTTTGTCACTATAATAAGGACATTATAATGTTTTGTCACTATAATAAGGACATTATAATGTTTTGTCACTATAATAAGGACATTATAATGTTTTGTCACTATATAAGGACATTATAATGTTTTGTCACTATAATAAGGACATTATAATGTTTTGTCACTATAATAAGGACATTATAATGTTTTGTCACCATAATAAGGACATTATAATGTTTTGTCACCATATTTCTAATAAGGACATTATAATAATAATAAGGACATTATAATGTTTTGTCACTATAATAAGGACATTATAATGTTTTGTCACTATAATAAGGACATTATAATGTTTTGTCACTATAATAAGGACATTATAATGTTTTGTCACTATAATAAGGACATTATAATGTTTTGTCACTATAATAAGGACATTATAATGTTTTGTCACTATAATAAGGACATTATAATGTTTTGTCACTATAATAAGGACATTATAATGTTTTGTCACTATAATAAGGACATTATAATGTTTTGTCACTATAATAAGGACATTATAATGTTTTGTCACTATAATAATAAGGACATTATAATGTTTTGTCACTATAATAAGGACATTATAATGTTTTGTCACTATATAATGTTTTGTCATAATAAGGACATTATAATGTTTTGTCACTATAATAAGGACATTATAATGTTTTGTCACTATAATAAGGACATTATAATGTTTTGTCACTATAATAAGGACATTATAATGTTTTGTCACCATAATAAGGACATTATAATGTTTTGTCACTATATATAATGTTTTGTCACTATAATAAGGACATTATAATGTTTTGTCACTATAATAAGGACATTATAATGTTTTGTCACTATAATAAGGACATTATAATGTTTTGTCACTATAATAAGGACATTATAATGTTTTGTCACTATAATAAGGACATTATAATGTTTTGTCACTATAATAAGGACATTATAATGTTTTGTCACTATTTTGTCACTATAATAAGGACATTATAATGTTTTGTCACTATAATAAGGACATTATAATGTTTTGTCACTATAATAAGGACATTATAAGGACATGTTTTGTCACTATAATAAGGACATTATAATGTTTTGTCACTATAATAAGGACATTATAATGTTTTGTCACTATAATAAGGACATTATAATGTTTTGTCACTATAATAAGGACATTATAATGTTTTGTCACTATATTTCTATAATAAGGACATTATAATGTTTTGTCACTATAATAAGGACATTATAATGTTTTGTCACTATAATAAGGACATTATAATGTTTTGTCACTATAATAAGGACATTATAATGTTTTGTCATATAATAAGGACATTATAATGTTTTGTCACTATAATAAGGACATTATAATGTTTTGTCACCATAATAAGGACATTATAATGTTTTGTCACATATAATAAGGACATTATAATGTTTTGTCACTATAATAAGGACATTATAATGTTTTGTCACTATAATAAGGACATTATAATGTTTTGTCACTATAATAAGGACATTATAATGTTTTGTCACTATAATAAGGACATTATAATGTTTTGTCACTATAATAAGGACATTATAATGTTTTGTCACCATATTTCTATAATAAGGACATTATATTATAATGTTTTGTCACTATATTTCATAATAAGGACATTATAATGTTTTGTCACTATAATAAGGACATTATAATGTTTTGTCACTATAATAAGGACATTATAATAAGGACATTATAATGTTTTGTCACCATAATAAGGACATTATAATGTTTTGTCACTATAATAAGGACATTATAATGTTTTGTCACTATAATAAGGACATTATAATGTTTTGTCACTATAATAAGGACATTATAATGTTTTGTCACCATATAATAATAATTATAATGGACATTATAATGTTTTGTCACTCATATAATAAGGACATTATAATGTTTTGTCACTATAATATAGGACATTATAATGTTTTGTCACTATATAATAAGGACATTATAATGTTTTGTCACTATAATAAGGACATTATAATGTTTTGTCACTATAATAAGGACATTATAATGTTTTGTCACTATAATAAGGACATTATAATGTTTTGTCACTATCACTATAATAAGGACATTATAATGTTTTGTCACTATAATAAGGACATTATAATGTTTTGTCACATATAATACTATAATAAGGACATTATAATGTTTTGTCACTATAATAATAGGACATTATAATGTTTTGTCACTATAATAAGGACATTATAATGTTTTGTCACTATAATAAGGACATTATAATGTTTTGTCACTATAATAAGGACATTATAATGTTTTGTCACTATAATAAGGACATTATAATGTTTTGTCACTATAATAAGGACATTATAATGTTTTGTCACTATAATAAGGACATTATAATGTTTTGTCACTATAATAAGGACATTATAATGTTTTGTCACTATAATAAGGACATTATAATGTTTTGTCACTATAATAAGGACATTATAATGTTTTGTCACTATAATAAGGACATTATAATGTTTTGTCACTATAATAAGGACATTATAATGTTTTGTCACTATAATAAGGACATTATAATGTTTTGTCACTATAATAAGGACATTATAATGTTTTGTCACTATAATAAGGACATTATAATGTTTTGTCACTATAATTCATATAATAATAAGGACATTATAATGTTTTGTCACTATAATAAGGACATTATAATGTTTTGTCACTATAATAAGGACATTATATATGTTTTGTCACTATAATAAGGACATTATAATGTTTTGTCACTATAATAAGGACATTATAATGTTTTGTCACATTATAATGTTTTGTCACTATATAATAAGGACATTATAATGTTTTGTCACTATAATAAGGACATAAGGACATTATAATGTTTTGTCACTATATTTCTATAATAAGGACATTATAATGTTTTGTCACTATAATAAGGACATTATAATGTTTTGTCACTATAATAAGGACATTATAATGTTTTGTCACTATAATAAGGACATTATAATGTTTTGTCACTATAATAAGGACATTATAATGTTTTGTCACTATATAAGGACATTATAATGTTTTGTCACTATAAGGACATTATAATGTTTTGTCACTATATAAGGACATTATAATGTTTTGTCACTATAATAAGGACATCATAATAAGGACATTATAATGTTTTGTCACCATATATAAGGACATTATAATGTTTTGTCACTATAATAAGGACATTATAATGTTTTGTCACTATAATAAGGACATTATAATGTTTTGTCACTATAATAATAATAAGGACATTATAATGTTTTGTCACTATAATAAGGACATTATAATGTTTTGTCACCATAATAAGGACATTATAATGTTTTATCACTATAATAAGGACATTATAATGTTTTGTCACTATAATAAGGACATTATAATGTTTTGTCACTATAATAAGGACATTATAATGTTTTGTCACTATAATAAGGACATTATAATGTTTTGTCACTATAATAAGGACATTATAATGTTTTGTCACTATAATAAGGACATTATAATGTTTTGTCACTATAATAAGGACATTATAATGTTTTGTCACTATAATAAGGACATTATAATGTTTTGTCACTATAATAAGGACATTATAATGTTTTGTCACTATAATAAGGACATTATAATGTTTTGTCACTATAATAAGGACATTATAATGTTTTGTCACTATAATAAGGACATTATAATGTTTTGTCACTATTTCTAATAAGGACATTATAATGTTTTGTCACTATAATAAGGACATTATAATGTTTTGTCACATTATAATTATAATGTTTTGTCACTATAATAAGGACATTATAATGTTTTGTCACTATAATAAGGACATTATAATGTTTTGTCACTATAATAAGGACATTATAATGTTTTGTCACTATAATAAGGACATTATAATGTTTTGTCACTATAATAAGGACATTATAATGTTTTGTCACTATAATAAGGACATTATAATGTTTTGTCACTATAATAAGGACATTATAATGTTTTGTCACTATAATAAGGACATTATAATGTTTTGTCACTTTGTCAATAATAAGGACATTATAATGTTTTGTCACTATAATAAGGACATTATAATGTTTTGTCACTATATTTATAATGTTTTGTCACTATAATAAGGACATTATAATGTTTTGTCACTATAATAAGGACATTATAATGTTTTGTCACTATAATAATAAGGACATTATAATGTTTTGTCACTTCTATAATAAGGACATTATAATGTTTTGTCACTATAATAAGGACATTATAATGTTTTGTCACTATAATAAGGACATTATAATGTTTTGTCACTATAATAAGGACATTATAATGTTTTGTCACTATAATAAGGACATTATAATGTTTTGTCACTATAATAAGGACATTATAATGTTTTGTCACTATAATAAGGACATTATAATGTTTTGTCACTATAATAATAATAAGTTATAATGTTTTGTCACTATAATAAGGACATTATAATGTTTTGTCACTATAATATAATGGACATTATAATGTTTTGTCACTATAATAAGGACATTATAATGTTTTGTCACTATAATAAGGACATTATAATGTTTTGTCACTATAATAAGGACATTATAATGTTTTGTCACTATAATAAGGACATTATAATGTTTTGTCACTATAATAAGGACATTATAATGTTTTGTCACTATAATACTATAATAAGGACATTATAATGTTTTGTCACTATAATAAGGACATTATAATGTTTTGTCACCATAATAAGGACATTATAATGTTTTATCACTATAATAAGGACATTATAATGTTTTGTCACTATAATAAGGACATTATAATGTTTTGTCACTATAATAAGGACATTATAATGTTTTGTCACTATAATAAGGACATTATAATGTTTTGTCACTATAATAAGGACATTATAATGTTTTGTCACTATAATAAGGACATTATAATGTTTTGTCACTATATTTCTATAATAAGGACATTATAATGTTTTGTCACTATGTTTTGTCATAATAATAAGGACATTATAATGTTTTGTCACTATATTTCTATAATAAGGACATTATAATGTTTTGTCACTATAATAAGGACATTATAATGTTTTGTCACTATATTTCTATAATAAGGACATTATAATGTTTTGTCACTATAATAAGGACATTATAATGTTTTGTCACCATAATAATTATATTATAATGTTTTGTCACTATAATAAGGACATTATAATGTTTTGTCACTATATAATAAGGACATTATAATGTTTTGTCACTATAATAAGGACATTATAATGGACATTATAATGTTTTGTTTGTCACTATAATAAGGACATTATAATGTTTTGTCACTCATATTTATATAATATAATAAGGACATTATAATGTTTTGTCACTATAATAAGGACATTATAATGTTTTGTCACTATAATAAGGACATTATAATGTTTTGTCACTATAATAAGGACATTATAATGTTTTGTCACTATAATAAGGACATTATAATGTTTTGTCACTATATTTCTATAATAAGGACATTATAATGTTTTGTCACTATAATAAATAAGGACATTATAATGTTTTGTCACTATAATAAAGGACATTATAATGTTTTGTCACTATAATAAGGACATTATAATGTTTTGTCACTATAATAAGGACATTATAATGTTTAATGTTTTGTCACTATAATAAGGACATTATAATGTTTTGTCACTAATAAGGACATTATAATGTTTTGTCACTATAATAAGGACATTATAATGTTTTGTCACTATAATAAGGACATTATAATGTTTTGTCACTATATTATAAGGACATTATAATGTTTTGTCACTATAATAAGGACATTATAATGTTTTGTCATTATAATGTTTTGTCACACTATAATAAGGACATTATAATGTTTTGTCACTATAAGGACATTATACTATAATAAGGACATTATAATGTTTTGTCACTATAATAAGGACATTATAATGTTTTGTCACTATAATAATAAGGACATTATAATGTTTTGTCACTATAATAAGGACATTATAATGTTTTGTCACTATAATAAGGACATTATAATGTTTTGTCACTATAATAAGGACATTATAATGTTTTGTCACTATAATAAGGACATTATAATGTTTTGTCACTATAATAAGGACATTATAATGTTTTGTCACTATAATAAGGACATTATAATGTTTTGTCACTATAATAAGGACATTATAATGTTTTGTCACTATAATAAGGACATTATAATGTTTTGTCACTATAATAAGGACATTATAATGTTTTGTCACTATAATAAGGACATTATAATGTTTTGTCACTATAATAAGGACATTATAATGTTTTGTCACTATAATAAGGACATTATAATGTTTTGTCACTATAATAAGGACATTATAATGTTTTGTCACTATAATAAGGACATTATAATGTTTTGTCACCATAATAAGGACATTATAATGTTTTATCACTATAATAAGGACATTATAATGTTTTGTCACATTATAATAAGGACATTATAATGTTTTGTCACTATAATAAGGACATTATAATGTTTTGTCACTATATTTCTATAATAAGGACATTATAATGTTTTGTCACTATAATAAGGACATTATAATGTTTTGTCACTATAATAAGGACATTATAATGTTTTGTCACTATAATAAGGACATTATAATGTTTTGTCACTATAATAAGGACATTATAATGTTTTGTCACTATAATAAGGACATTATAATGTTTTGTCACTATAATAAGGACATTATAATGTTTTGTCACTATAATAAGGACATTATAATGTTTTGTCACTATATAATGTTTTGTCACTATAATAAGGACATTATAATGTTTTGTCACTATAATAAGGACATTATAATGTTTTGTCACTATAATAAGGACATTATAATGTTTTGTCACTATATTTCTATAATAAGGACATTATAATGTTTTGTCACCATAATAAGGACATTATAATGTTTTGTCACTATAATAAGGACATTATAATGTTTTGTCACTATAATAAGGACATTATAATGTTTTGTCACTATAAGGACATTTCTGTTTTGTCATAATAAGGACATTATAATGTTTTGTCACTATAATAAGGACATTATAATGTTTTGTCACTATAATAAGGACATTATAATGTTTTGTCACTATAATAAGGACATTATAATGTTTTGTCACTATAATAAGGACATTATAATGTTTTGTCACTATAATAAGGACATTATAATGTTTTCACTATAATAAGTCACTATAATAAGGACATTATAATGTTTTGTCACTATAATAAGGACATTATAATGTTTTGTCACTATAATAAGGACATTATAATGTTTTGTCACTATAATAAGGACATTATAATGTTTTGTCACTATAATAAGGACATTATAATGTTTTGTCACTATAATAAGGACATTATAATGTTTTGTCACTATAATAAGGACATTATAATGTTTTGTCACTATAATAAGGACATTATAATGTTTTGTCACTATAATAAGGACATTATAATGTTTTGTCACTAATAAGGACATTATAATGTTTTGTCACTATAATAAGGACATTATAATGTTTTGTCACTATAATAATAAGGACATTATAATGTTTTGTCACTATAATAAGGACATTATAATGTTTTGTCACTATAATAAGGACATTATAATGTTTTGTCACTATAATAAGGACATTATAATGTTTTGTCACTATAATAAGGACATTATAATGTTTTGTCACTATAATAAGGACATTATAATGTTTTGTCACTATAATAAGGACATTATAATGTTTTGTCACTATAATAAGGAATAAGGACATTATAATGTTTTGTCACTATAATAAGGACATTATAATGTTTTGTCACCATATAATAAGGACATTATAATGTTTTGTCACTATAATAAGGACATTATAATGTTTTGTCACTATAATAAGGACATTATAATGTTTTGTCACTATAATAAGGACATTATAATGTTTTGTCACTATAATAAGGACATTATAATGTTTTGTCACTATAATAAGGACATTATAATGTTTTGTCACTATAATAAGGACATTATAATGTTTTGTCACATAATAAGGACATTATAATGTTTTGTCACTATATAATAAGGACATTATAATGTTTTGTCACTATAATAAGGACATTATAATGTTTTGTCACTATAATAAGGACATTATAATGTTTTGTCACTATAATAAGGACATTATAATGTTTTGTCACTATATAATAAGGACATTATAATGTTTTGTCACTATAATAAGGACATTATAATGTTTTGTCACTATAATAAGGACATTATAATGTTTTGTCACTATAATAAGGACATTATAATGTTTTGTCACTATAATAAGGACATTATAATGTTTTGTCACTATAATAAGGACATTATAATGTTTTGTCACTATAATAAGGACATTATAATGTTTTGTCACTATAATAATAATGACATTATAATAAGACATTATAATGTTTTGTCACTATAATAAGGACATTATAATGTTTTGTCACTATATTTCTATAATAAGGACATTGTAATGTTTTGTCACTATATTTCTATAATAAGGACATCATAATGTTTTGTCACTATAATAAGGACATTATAATGTTTTGTCACTATAATAAAAACATCATAATGTTTTGTCACTATAATAAGGACATTATAATGTTTTGTCACTATATTTCTATAATAAGGACATTATAATGTTTTGTCACCATAATAAGGACATTATAATGTTTTGTCACTATAATAAGGACATTATAATGTTTTGTCACTATAATAAGGACATTATAATGTTTTGTCACTATTTCTATAATAAGGACATTATAATGTTTTGTCACTATAATAAGGACATTATAATGTTTTGTCACTATAATAAGGACATTATAATGTTTTGTCACTATAATAAGGACATTATAATGTTTTGTCACTATATATAAGGAGGACATTATAATGTTTTGTCACTATATTTCTATAAGGACATTATAAGGACATTATAAATGTTTTGTCACCATTTCATAATAAGGACATTATAATGTTTTGTCACTATAATAAGGACATTATAATGTTTTGTCACTATATTTCTATAATAAGGACATTATAATGTTTTGTCACTATATTTCATAATAAGGACATTATAATGTTTTGTCACTATAATAAGGACATTATAATGTTTTGTCACTATAATAAGGACATTATAATGTTTTGTCACTATAATAAGGACATTATAATGTTTTGTCACTATAATAAGGACATTATAATGTTTTGTCACTATAATAAGGACATTATAATGTTTTGTCACTATAATAAGGACATTATAATGTTTTGTCACTATAATAAGGACATTATAATGTTTTGTCACTATAATAATAAGGACATTATAATGTTTTGTCACTATAATAAGGACATTATAATGTTTTGTCACTATAATAAGGATATTATAATGTTTTGTCACTATATTTCTATAATAAGGACATTATAATGTTTTGTCACTATAATAAGGACATTATAATGTTTTGTCACTATAATAAGGATATTATAATGTTTTGTCACTATAATAAGGACATTATAATGTTTTGTCACTATAATAATAATGTTTTGTCATTATAATGTTTTATCACTGTAATAATAAGGACATTATAATGTTTTGTCACTATAATAAGGACATTATAATGTTTTGTCACTATATAATAAGGACATTATAATGTTTTGTCACTATAATAAGGACATTATAATGTTTTGTCACTATAATAAGGACATTATAATGTTTTGTCACTATAATAAGGACATTATAATGTTTTGTCACTATAATAAGGACATTATAATGTTTTGTCACTATAATAAGGACATTATAATGTTTTGTCACTATAATAAGGACATTATAATGTTTTGTCACTATAATAAGGACATTATAATGTTTTGTCACTATAATAAGGACATTATAATGTTTTGTCACTATAATAAGGACATTATAATGTTTTGTCACCATAATAAGGACATTATAATGTTTTATCACTATAATAAGGACATTATAATGTTTTGTCACTATAATAAGGACATTATAATGTTTTGTCACTATAATAAGGACATTATAATGTTTTGTCACTATAATAAGGACATTATAATGTTTTGTCACACTATAATAAGGACATTATAATGTTTTCACTATAATAAGGACATTATAATGTCACTATAATAAGGACATTATAATGTTTTGTCACTATAATAAGGACATTATAATGTTTTGTCACTATAATAAGGACATTATAATGTTTTGTCACTATAATAAGGACATTATAATGTTTTGTCACTATAATAAGGACATTATAATGTTTTGTCACTATAATAAGGACATTATAATGTTTTGTCACTATAATAAGGACATTATAATGTTTTGTCACTATAATAAGGACATTATAATGTTTTGTCACTATAATAAGGACATTATAATGTTTTGTCACTATAATAAGGACATTATAATGTTTTGTCACTATAATAAGGACATTATAATGTTTTGTCACTATAATAAGGACATTATAATGTTTTGTCACTATAATAAGGACATTATAATGTTTTGTCACTATAATAATAAGGACATTATAATGTTTTGTCACTATATTTCTATAATAAGGACATTATAATGTTTTGTCACTATAATAAGGACATTATAATGTTTTGTCACTATAATATAATAAGGACATTATAATGTTTTGTCACTATATTTCTATAATAAGGACATTATGATGTTTTGTCACTGTATTTCTATAATAAGGACATTATAATGTTTTGTCACTATAATAAGGACATTATAATGTTTTGTCACTATAATAAGGACATTATAATGTTTTGTCACTATAATAGGGATATTATAATGTTTTGTCACTATATTTCTATAATAAGGATATTATAATGTTTTGTCACCATAATAAGGACATTATAATGTTTTGTCACTATAATAAAGGACATTATAATGTTTTGTCACTATAATAAGGACATTATAATGTTTTGTCACTATATTTCTATATAAGGACATTATAATGTTTTCACTCACTATAATAAGGACATTATAATGTTTTGTCACTATAATAAGGACATTATAATGTTTTGTCACTATAATAAGGACATTATAATGTTTTAATAAGGACATTATAATGTTTTGTCACTATAATAAGGACATTATAATGTTTTGTCACTATATTTCTATAATAAGGACATTATAATGTTTTGTCACTATATTTCTATAATAAGGACATTATAATGTTTTGTCACTATAATAAGGACATTATAATGTTTTGTCACTATGTTTTTCATATAATAAGGACATTATAATGTTTTGTCACTATAATAAGGACATTATAATGTTTTGTCACTATATAATAAGGACATTATAATGTTTTGTCACTATGGTAATAAGGACATTATAATGTTTTATCACTATAATAAGGACATTATAATGTTTTGTCACTACAATAATAAGGACATTATAATGTTTTGTCACTAGTGACATTCTATAATAAGGACATTATAATGTTTTGTCAACTGTTATAATGTTTGTCACTATAATAAGGACATTATAATGTTTTGTCACTTTAATAAGGACATTATAATGTCACTTTGACTGAAGTATGGTTAAGATACTAGTGACATTCCACGTAAAACGACTACAACACTTTGACTGAAGTATGGTTGAGATACTAGTGACATTCCACGTAAAACGACTACAACACTTTGACTGAAGTATGGTTGAGATACTAGTGACATTCCACGTAAAACGACTACAACACTTTGACTGAAGTATGGTTGAGATACTAGTGACATTCCACGTAAAACGACTACAACACTTTGACTGAGGTATGGTTGAGATACTAGTGACATTCCACGTAAAACGACTACAACACTTTGACTGAAGTATGGTTGAGATACTAGTGACATTCTTGGTAAAACGACTACAACACTTTGACTGAAGTATGGTTGAGATACTAGTGACATTCTACGTAAAACGACTACAACACTTTGACTGAGGTATGGTTGAGATACTAGTGACATTCCACGTAAAACAACTACAACATCTTGACTGAGGTATGATTAAGATACTAGTGACATTCCACGTGAAATGACTGCAACATTTTGACTGAAGTATGGTTAAGATACTAGTGACATTCCACGTAAAACGACTACAACACTTTGACTGAAGTATGGTTGAGATACTAGTGACATTCCACGTAAAACGACTACAACACTTTGACTGAGGTATGTTTAAGATGCTAGTGACATTCCACGTAAAACGACTGCAACACTTTGATTGAAGTATGGTTGAGATACTAGTGATATTCCACGTAAAACGACTACAACACTTTGACTGAAGTATGGTTGAGATACTAGTGACTTTCGACGTAAAACGACTACAACACTTTGATTGAGGTGTGGTTGAGATACTAGTGACATTCGACGTAAAACTACTACAACATCTTGACTGAGGTATGATTAAGATACTAGTGACATTCTACGTAAAACGACTACAACACTTTGACTGAAGTATGGTTAAGATACTAGTGACATTCCACGTAAAACGACTACAACACTTTGACTGAAGTATGGTTATGATACTAGTGACATTCCACGTAAAACTACTACAATATTTTGACTGAAGTATGGTTAAGATACATGTGACATTCCACGTAAAACGACTACAACACTTCGACTCAAGTATGGTTTAAGATACTAGTGACATTCCACGTAAAACGACTATAACATTTTGACTGAAGTATGGTTAAGATACTAGTGACATTCCACGTTAAACGACTACAACACTTTGACTGAAGTATGGTTGAGATACTAGTGACATTCCACGTAAAACGACTACAATATCTTGACTGAGGTATGATTAAGATACTAGTGACATTCCACGTAAAACGATTACAACACTTTGACTGAACTATGGTTAAGATACTAGTGACATTCCACGTTAAACGACTACAACACTTTGACTGAAGTATGGTTGAGATACTAGTGACATTCCACGTAAAACGACTACAACACTTTGACTGAGGTATGGTTGAGATACTAGTGACTTTCCACGTAAAACGACTACAACATCTTGACTGAGGTATGATTAAGATACTGGTGACATTCCACGTAAAACGACTACAACACTTTGACTGAAGTATGGTTAAGATACTAATGACATTCCACGTAAAACGACTACAGCTCTTTGACTGAAGTATGGTTGAGATACTAGTGACATTCCACGTAAAACGACTACAACACTTTGACTGAGGTATGGTTGAGATACTAGTGACATTCCACTTAAAACGACTACAACATCTTGACTGAGGTATTGTTGAGATAGTAGTGACATTCCACGTAAAACTACTACAACATTTTGACTGAAGTATGGTTAAGATACATGTGACATTCCACGTAAAACGACTACAACACTTCGACTCAAGTATGGTTTAAGATACTAGTGACATTCCACGTAAAAGGACTATAACATTTTGACTGAAGTATGGTTAAGATACTAGTGACATTCCACGTAAAACGACTACAACACTTTGACTGAAGTATGGTTGAGATACTAGTGACATTCCACGTAAAACGACTACAACACTTTGACTGAGGTATGGTTGAGATACTAGTGACATTCCACGTAAAACGACTACAACATCTTGACTGAGGTATTGTTGAGATACTAGTGACATTCCACGTAAAACGACTACAACACTTTGACTGAGGTATGGTTGAGATTCTAGTGACATTCCACGTAAAACGACTATAACATTTTGACTGAACTATGGTTAAGATACTAGTGACATTCCACGTTAAACGACTACAACACTTTGACTGAAGTATGGTTAAGATACTAGTGACATTCCACGTTAAACGACTACAACACTTTGACTGAAGTATGGTTGAGATACTAGTGACATTCCACGTAAAACGACTACAACACTTTGACTGAGGTATGGTTGAGATACTAGTGACTTTCCACGTAAAACGACTACAACATCTTGACTGAGGTATGATTAAGATACTAGTGACATTCCACGTAAAACGACTACAACACTTTGACTGAAGTATGGTTAAGATACTAATGACATTCCACGTAAAACGACTACAGCTCTTTGACTGAAGTATGGTTGAGATACTAGTGACATTCCACGTAAAACGACTACAACACTTTGACTGAAGTATGGTTGAGATACTAGTGACATTCCACGTAAAACGACTACAACACTTTGACTGAGGTATGATTAAGATACTAGTGACATTCCACGTAAAACGACTGCAACACTTTGACTGAAGTATGGTTAAGATACATGTGACACCCCACGTAAAACGACTACAACATTTTGACTGAAGTATGGTTTAAGATACTAGTGACATTCCACGTAAAACGTCTATAACATCTTGACTGAAGTATGGTTAAGATACTAGTGACATTCCACGTAAAATGACTACAACACTTTGACTGAAGTATGGTTGAGATACTAGTGACATTCCACGTAAAACGACTACAACATTTTGACTGAATTATGGTTAAGATACATGTGACACTCCACGTAAAACGATTACAACATTTTGACTGAAGTATGGTTTAAGATACTAGTGACATTCCACGTAAAACGTCTATAACATTTTGACTGAAGTTTGGTTGAGATACTAGTGACATTCCACGTAAAACGACTACAACACTTTGACTGAAGTATGGTTGAGATACTAGTGACATTCTTCGTAAAACGACTACAACACTTTGACTGAAGTATGGTTGAGATACTAGTGATATTCCACGTAAAACGACTACAACATTTTGACTGAGGTATGGTTCAGATACTAGTGACATTCTTCGTAAAACGACTACAACACTTTGACTGAAGTATGGTTGACATACTAGTGACATTCTACGTAAAACGACTACAACACTTTGACTGAGGTATGGTTGAGATACTAGTGACATTCCACGTAAAACAACTACAACATCTTGACTGAGGTATGATTAAGATACTAGTGACATTCCACGTGAAATGACTGCAACATTTTGACTGAAGTATGGTTAAGATACTAGTGACATTCCACGTAAAACGTCTATAACATTTTGACTGAAGTATGGTTAAGATACTAGTGACATTCCACGTAAAACGACTACAACACTTTGACTGAGGTATGGTTGAGATACTAGTGACATTCCACGTAAAACGACTACAACACTTTGACTGAGGTATGATTAAGATACTAGTGACATTCCACGTAAAACGACTGCA
The DNA here is from genome assembly GCF_004210375.1 of Tachypleus tridentatus. Taxonomy (NCBI): domain Eukaryota; kingdom Metazoa; phylum Arthropoda; class Merostomata; order Xiphosura; family Limulidae; genus Tachypleus; species Tachypleus tridentatus. Next base: position 68,788,835 of record NW_027467782.1, on the reverse strand, counting down.
ACACTTTGATTGAAGTATGGTTGAGATACTAGTGATATTCCACGTAAAACGACTACAACACTTTGACTGAAGTATGGTTGAGATACTAGTGACTTTCGACGTAAAACGACTACAACACTTTGATTGAGGTATGGTTGAGATACTAGTGACATTCGACGTAAAACTACTACAACATCTTGACTGAGGTATGATTAAGATACTAGTGACATTCTACGTAAAACGACTACAACACTTTGACTGAAGTATGGTTAAGATACTAGTGACATTCCACGTAAAACTACTACAACATTTTGACGGAAGTATGGTAAGGTACATGTGACATTCCACGTAAAACGACTACAACACTTCGACTCAAGTATGGTTTAAGATACTAGTGACATTCCACGTAAAACGACTATAACATTTTGACTGAAGTATGGTTAAGATACTAGTGACATTCCACGTAAAACGACTACAACACTTTGACTGAAGTATGGTTGAGATACTAGTGACATTCCACGTAAAACGACTACAACACTTTGACTGAGGTATGGTTGAGATACTAGTGACTTTCCATGTAAAACGACTACAACATCTTGACTGAGGTATGATTAAGATACTAGTGACATTCCACGTAAAACGACTACAAAACTTTGACTGAAGTATGGTTAAGATACTAGTGACATTCCACGTAAAACGACTATAACATTTTGACTGAACTATGGTTAAGATACTAGTGACATTCCACGTTAAACGACTACAACACTTTGACTGAAGTATGGTTGAGATACTAGTGACATTCCACGTAAAACGACTACAACACTTTGACTGAGGTATGGTTGAGATACTAGTGACTTTCCACGTAAAACGACTACAACATCTTGACTGAGGTATGATTAAGATACTAGTGACATTCCACGTAAAACGACTACAACACTTTGACTGAAGTATGGTTAAGATACTAATGACATTCCACGTAAAACGACTACAGCTCTTTGACTGAAGTATGGTTGAGATACTAGTGACATTCCACGTAAAACGACTACAACACTTTGACTGAGGTATGGTTGAGATACTAGTGACATTCCACTTAAAACGACTACAACATCTTGACTGAGGTATTGTTGAGATAGTAGTGACATTCCACGTAAAACTACTACAACATTTTGACTGAAGTATGGTTAAGATACATGTGAGTTTCCACGTAAAACGACTACAACACTTCGACTCAAGTATGGTTTAAGATACTAGTGACATTCCACGTAAAACGACTATAACATTTTGACTGAAGTATGGTTAAGATACTGGTGACATTCTACGTAAAACGACTACAACACTTTGACTGAAGTATGGTTGAGATACTAGTGACATTCCACGTAAAACGACTACAACACTTTGACTGAGGTATGGTTGAGATACTAGTGACTTTCCACGTAAAACGACTACAACATCTTGACTGAGGTATTGTTGAGATACTAGTGACATTCCACGTAAAACGACTACAACACTTTGACTGAGGTATGGTTGAGATACTAGTGACATTCCACGTAAAACTACTACAACACTTTGACTGAAGTATGGTTAAGATACTAGTGACATTCCACGTAAAACGACTACAGCTCTTTGACTGAAGTATGGTTGAGATACTAGTGACATTCCACGTAAAACGACTACAACACTTTGACTGAGGTATGGTTGAGATACTAGTGACATTCCACTTAAAACGACTACAACATCTTGACTGATGTATTGTTGAGATAGTAGTGACATTCCACGTAAAACTACTACAACACTTTGACTGAAGTATGGTTGAGATACTAGTGACATTCCACGTAAAACGACTACAACACTTTGACTGAGGTATGGTTGAGATACTAGTGACATTCCACGTAAAACGGCTACAACATTTTGACTGAAGTATGGTTAAGATACTAGTGACATTCCACGTAAAACGACTACAACACTTTGACTGAGGTATTGTTGAGATAGTAGTGACATTCCACGTAAAACAACTACAACATCTTGACTGAAGTATGGTTAAGATACTAGTGACATTCCACGTAAAACGACTACAACACTTTGACTGAGGTATTGTTGAGATAGTAGTGACATTCCACGTAAAACAACTACAACATCTTGACTGAAGTATGGTTAAGATACTAGTGACATTCCACGTAAAACGACTACAACACTTTGACTGAGGTATGGTTGAGATACTAGTGATATTCTACGTAAAACGACTACAACACTTTGACTAAAGTATGGTTGAGATACTAGTGACATTCTTCATAAAACGACTACAACACTTTGACTGAAGTATGGTTAAGATACTAGTGACATTCCTCGTAAAACGACTACAACACTTTGACTGAAGTACGGTTAAGATACTAGTGACATTCCTCGTAAAACGACTACAACACTTTGACTGAAGTATGGTTAAGATACTAGTGACATTCCTCGTGAAACGACTACAACACTTTGACTGAAGTATGCTTAAAATACTAAATATATTGCAGTTATTTGCTCCTTTAGAAAAACAGACGCGCTCACTACAGTTTGAAACACCACGAGTGCAGCCTTGAAACATATTTATATATTTATCTACAAGCAATACAGTTTGAAAATCCTAAAATACCACCTGGATAGCTATTTGTCATGTACTTTGGTTTGTATATAACGCTCATCTTAAACTGACCGACCCATATTTGCTTTTGCTATAAGTACAATGTTGGTGCGGGTAGAGTTCGTTTATTTTTTAATTGTCTAGTGATTAAGACTTAAAACTGTAATCATTAATGTGTTTTCTAGTTTGGAGGTTTCTTTTAAATTATTTGTAATGCAAAGTCCAGAAAAGATACAAATTCGTTTATTTCTTTCTTGTACACTACTGGCTGCTATCAGTATTTCACAAACACAGGTTTCTGGACTAAGGTGCAAAATAAACTTACTTATACAATTCCACAGACAACCAATGAAGTCAGTGAGTATAAACAATCATTCATACTGAGTAAGGTTTCTGCCACTTATCTAACTCACTCATTAGTTTCTCTTCAATAACAACTTCACTGAAAGAACTGAAACCCAATACTCCAGTTATTATTGTGTTTTGAAGTTATCCCTGTCTCTATATATTTTGCAAAGTCTCTCGATCATTAACATTTACGCGTATCTTGGGTATTGATTAATACCTTGCTTATACTCACAAATTAAACAGTAAAGGAACCGCATAGTTTTGCTCTTTTATCTTCGGTTTGAGTTTTTTAAATGTTTATTTTTATAGTTTCATTACATTCATTCAGTGCATGTTTGTAACTATTGAATACAACAAAGATCTTAAATTGACATATTACTGTATGCGAATTGTTAGCCACCTAGTGGTGGAACTAATACGACCTAAAAACATTTAATACATTGATATTTGTACATCCCATTAGTAATTCTGAAAACAGGTGGTATGCACCAATACTAGAATGATAGAATTTCTCAGTGGTAAATCAGATCTATAAAGAGACCATGGTATCTATAAAAAAGAGCCTCGGTGAAGAATTTATCAGTGGTGAGGGAACCTACAGGAGAATTCAATTCTATAAATGGAGCCTCTAGTGAACTCCCTCCACCATTTATCTGGAGAGAATACCCCAAAGACAAAAAAGAACTGATGCTGAAATGAATAGAGGTATCCTTACTATAATCACGAAAAATAAAATCACAAACATTTTGGTGATTGGACTATTTATCAGATAACGAAGAATGTTGTATTTTATTAGTTACAATTTTCATTGTATTTGAAGAATGTTTTATTTTATTAGTTACAATTTTTATTGTATTTGAAGAATGTTTTATTTTATTAGTTACAATTTTCATTGTATTTGATTAGTTACAATTTTCATTGTATTTGAAGAATGTTGTATTTTATTAGTTACAATTTTCATTGTATTTGAAGAATGTTGTATTTTATTAGTTACAATTTTCATTGTATTTTTAGAATGTTGTGTTTTATTAGTTACAATTTTCATTGTATTTTTAGAATGTTGTATTTTATTAACTACAATTTTCATTATATTTAAAGAATGTTTTATTTTATTAGTTACAATTTTCATTGTATTTTTAGAATGTTGTATTTTATTAGTTACAATTTTCATTGTATTTGAAGAATGTTTTAGTTTCTTAGTTACAATTTTCTTTGTATTTGAAGAATGTTTTATTTTATTAGTTACAATTTTCATTTTATTTGAATAATGTTTTATTTTATTAGTTACAATTTTCATTGTATTTGAAGAATGTTTTATTCTATTAGTTACAATTTTCATTGTATTTGAAGAATGTTTTATTCTATTAGTTACAATTTTCATTGTATTTGAAGAATGTTTTATTCTATTAGTTACAATTTTCATTGTATTTGAAGAATGTTTTATTCTATTAGTTACAATTTTCATTGTATTTTAACGCATTTAATTCACGATTCGTTGATCCAAATAACTATTTATATCTTTTAATTGTAAATGGTAAGTTTTTAGTAATTACTGAAAATTAATATATTACTGTTTTATTTGCTTATCAGCATTGTTCAAAGAAAGGGCAGTATTGTTGGTTATAATTTTAATATTATGTTTAGATGTTTGGTAAAGGGAATTTTGGCATGATGTCAAGACGGTGTGTGACGTCCAGACATTTCATAAGTCTACACTTCATGTGACTTTTTGAGTCATCTGGACTGAGAAAAAGGTTAATAAAATAAAACTTCCAGTCGTTTAGAAAGTAACCAAGTCATCCAAGGGATTAGTGAGTCAGTTAGAGAGTAACCAAGTCATCCAAGGGATTAGTGAGTCAGTTAGAGAGTAACCAAGCCATCCAAGGAATTAGTGAGTCAGTTAGAGAGTAACCAAGTCATCCAAGGGATTAGTGAGTAGGTTAGAGAGTAACCAATCATCCAAGGGATTAGTGAGTCAGTTAGAGAGTAACCAAGTCATCCAAGGGATTAGTGAGTCAGTTAGAGAGTAACCAAGTCATCCAAGGGATTAGTGAGTCAGTTAGAGAGTAACCAAGCCATCCAAGGAATTAGTGAGTTAGTTAGAGAGTAACCAAGTCATCCAAGGGATTAGTGAGTCGGTTAGAGAGTAACCAAGTCATCGAAGGGATTAGTGAGTCAGTTCGAGAGTAACCCAGTCATTTAAGTGATTACTGAGTCTGTTAGGGGTAACCAAACCATTCAAGGGATTAATGAACATTCTTTAGAAAGTTGTTTGAGATACTGTTTTGAGGTGTTTCGGGGAAACATGTGTTTTCAGTTATATCTGGAAAGACAGGTTGTTGGTTATCGATGGAATTACTGTCAAAGTTGTCTTCTTTCTGGTGGCTGTTTTCTGTTGTTTTGTTGGTGCTTTGGTTTGTGTAGAATCAATCACTATTCTTGTATCTAAGTCTTCCAGATAGGCTTTCATTTCGATGGATGGAATACTTCTTGGTGTTACTGCGACTTGAGTCCTTTGTTGAGCAGATGTCTCTTCAGTGCTTAACTGTTGGTCGAATCTGTTAATTATGTGGTTGGTTGATGTTTAGTGGCATTGGCGTCTGTTTTGTTGTTGACAACTGGTATTTCACCTTGACACCTTTCAACACGGGTTTTGCTTCTCAGCCTTATTAATAGAAATGTCTTCTTCATCTTATCAGATAACACCTTAAGTCACATAGGAGAAATTAAACAACATGCTAATCACATTTCGTGACAAGAAGTAACCACGAAGATAGGGCTAACTAAATAAGTATTCATGTGCTCGATTCTAGGTAGAATTAGTTAAACACACTAGTTTGTTCATTGTGGAACAAATCTCTCTAGTTTCCATTTCTCGACGACTTTACCATTGCTGGATTCTTTTGTATTACACTACAGATCTCTGCTCTTCATCTTCATGATGCCGTTCATCATTTCTTTAATTCTTCATGACCATCATGGAGGATTTTCTCATTCTTTGTCTGTTCAGGCTGAGTTGAAGTTTGTTCACGCTTTAATTATTATCTATCTGCTACAGTTTTCTGTTCAGGCTGAGTGGAAGTTTGTTTACCTTAATTATTATCTATCTGCTACAGTTTTGCACGTAAACGTTCCCACATTACAGGGTATAAGTTTTAGATTACTTGTAAGTGGTAAACGTAAAAGAAAGGTAAAACCTGTACAACTTAAAGGTTGGTAATTTATAAAAAATAAAGCAAATAAGAGAAACACGTATAAATATTCATTTATTTGAATTAATTTGTTACACCTGAAAATAACAAATAAAAAAAATCGAAACTTGCAGCAATTAGAATTTTGTAATATGTTGAATATGTGCGATTAACAAAAGTAAACCTAAAATTAACTAGATCAGTCCTAGATGGGATGCTTGGTTACTACGTTGGTATATGGTTTGTAGATTTACAGATAAGGTAGTAATATATTAACATTTTTATTATAGCACTAACGATTACCTTTCTGCGAATAAAAATTATAGTGGACGCGGCAAGGTCATGCGATGACAAAGAAAGAACCAACAATAGAAATTACGACTTAGACACGAGGTGACTGGAATACAGTTAGACTCTGCTTAGCGCCATCTCGCTTTAAACTGATTTGTTACAGTGTTCTTGTCTTATTGGGGCATTATTTTTCAAGAGAGAGAATAAAAAAAAAATGAAAATACACAACTCTCTGAACACTAATTTTTCTTACTAATGGTAGTAGTGAACTAAGTAATTTTTATTTAATCAAATAATACAACATATGAACAAGCAAAAGCAGTCAATGTTCCATAACCATTACAATTTTCTGGCATTTAGTTCAATAAATAATACTGTAGAGTTTCAATATATGTTTACCACAACCTAAATAAAGTGCTTGTACGTCACTAACATGTAAGAAACGGTGACTTCAGTTATACACCTCTATATATGTGATGTTAAATGACATTGTTTGGAGCTAATTCGTTTAGAGCGGGCTCAATTCCCCTCGGTAGACTCAGCTGATAGCCTAATGTGGCTATCGGGAATCTCTTTCTGAGCCCCAAACGGGGCATTACTGTACTATATACACGATAAGCATCATGCGAGCAAAACGAATATGTTTATAATCAAACTTCTCACATTAGTTATTGTACACATAATATAGAAGTTCGTTAGGCTAACTGTGGTTCAGTGTTTGTATGACCTGTTTCATGAAGCATATCTCTAACTTTAAACTTACGCTGATAAATTAATTACCTGTTGTTTGTGGTTTAATGAAAATGTAAGTGTTAGTTTGCTAGTGATTTGGGAAGCTAACATTGCAAGTATTTTACTCCTGGAAGAACACAAAGCAGTTCGAACAGAATGTTCGCTCCAGCAAGTGCTGTGTTACCGGATACGTCATAGGGAGGTGAAACCTAAAAAGTATAAAAAAAAGTGTCTGTTGTTATTTTCGAACATATGTGAAATTACTTTGAGTTTTAAATTAATATTTCCTCAAATATGAAAGAATTAATACGACAGTGTATTGTAAAACTACTTGAGTTTTATGTGAATTTTCTAAATCGAATATAAAACGTAATTACTCCTAATTATACTAAATCAAACATAAAAGGTAATTATTTCTAATTATACTAAATCTAATATAAAATGTATTTATTTCTAATTATACCAAATCTAATATAAAATGTATTTATTTCTAATTATACTAAATATAATATAAAACATAATTATTCATTATAATAGTAAATCGAACATAAAACGTAATTATTTCTAATCATACTAAATCTAATATAAAACATGATTATTCCTAATCATACTAAATCTAATATAAAACATGGTTATTACCAAAAATTTAAAATAGCATTTCATAGAAATTGTTTAATTTTAACAAATCAAAGAATTTTAAAAATAGTTCATAATAAGAGTTTTCTTTCTTAACATATGCGTGTTAAGGCGTTCGACTTGTAATCTGAAAGTCGCAGGTTCAAATCCCTGTCCCAACAAACATGCCCACCCTTTCAACCGTGGGGGCGTTATAATGTGACGGTCAATCCCACTATTCGTTGGTAAAAGAGTAGCCCAAGAGTTGGCGGTGGGTGGTGATGATGACTAGCTGCCTTCCCTCTAGTCTTACACTACTAAGTTAGGGATGGCTAGCGCAGATAGCCCTCGTGTAGCTTTCGCGAAATTAAAAAAGACAAACTTTCTTAACATTTCCTTTCACATAGTTATAAAAATGTTTATCGGTGTACAACAGTTTGAGAAAGTGACTGATATTTTACAAAATACCCCAAAACAACAATCAAATAAAATATTAACGTATAGTTATTGTAATTAGACTTTAGAACCTTAACGCATAATCAAACTTTGTGGACAATTCTTTTGCACAACTTACCTCAACCAGATCGCCACCGACAATGTTCAAACCTCTACAACCACGTACTAACTCTAAAATCTGGATTGGGGTTAGCCCACCTATTTCTGGAGTACCTGGAATGAAAGAGAACATTTATCCACTTTATTGATAAGTAAACAATATAACTTTCAAGAAGCTTCGTAGGAAAACACTTTAATACAATAATCAATTAAAAGACATACAAATTCATAATGCCCAGCATGGCCAGCTGGGTTAAGGCGTTCGAATCATTATCTGAGGGTCGCGGGTTCGAATCTCCGTCGCACTAAATATGCTCGTCCTTTCAGCCGTCGGGGCATTATAATGTGACGGTCAATCCTACTATTTGTTGGTAATTGAGTAGTCCAGGAGTTGGCGGTGGGTGGTGATGACTGGCTGCCTCTCTCTAATCTTACACTGTTAAATTAGGGACAGCTAGCGCAGATAGCCCTCGTGTAGCTTTGCGCGAAATTCAAAAACAAATAAATTTGTAAACCCTTAAAACCTAGAAAAAATAAAACTTACACACTTTATATTGAATTAAAGCAATTTAAAATACGTTTTGCTGGAAAAATCAAAAGTAAATACACGTAGAAAACGAAAAATGCATTCTGGCATTTTACAGTAACTTACATACAAGTGCAGAGAGTTAACTAAACAATGATGACAGGCCACAGGTCACGTACAAATATCGATTATAAGCGACAATGTCGACTGTTAATTTAGACGTCTAATGACTTGGTCTTTGTTGCCTAAGATTAAGTTAGGTACACTTCAATATTTTTCCTTTAAAAACTAATGAAATATAAATGTTTCTTTCATTAATACAAATGTGCTCACCTGTACCAGGAGCATATCCGGGGTCAAGTGCGTCAATGTCGATTGTGACGTAGACTGGCGCATCTCCCATCTGTTCTCGAATTTCCTTCATCAACGGAGTTAAAGATTTGTGCCAACATTCTTCTGCGTGCACAACCCTGAAACCCTAACAACGAAGAACAGTTATAAAAGTAATAGATTTCACATGTTGACAGAATTATGTTCAAACAATGTACGAATCACTTGTTCGGCTACATGGGTGTGATAGTTAGTGAATAATAAAAACAAAACTAGCTCACACAATTTTGTCGAGATTATAAGTTTCAGTTTGAAGAAATGAATTAAAATAACCCTGTTCACCTTTGTCTCTCAAGCTGTTTTTATGGTTAAAATAACCCTGTTCACCTTTGTCTCTCAAGCTGTTTTTATGGTTAAAATAACCCTGTTCACCTTTGTCTCTCAAGCTGTTTTTATGGTTAAAATAACCCTGTTCACCTTTGTCTCTCTCAAGCTGTTTTATGGTTAAAATAACCCTGTTCACCTTTGTCTCTCAAGTTGTTTTTTATGGTTAAAATAACCCTGTTCACCTTTGTCTCTCAAGTTGTTTTATGGTTAAAATAACCCTGTTCACCTTTGTCGCTGTTTTTATGGTTAAAATAACCCTGTTCACCTTTGTCGCTGTTTTTATGGTTAAAATAACCCTGTTCACCTTTGTCTCTCAAGCTGTTTTTATGGTTAAAATAACCCTGTTCACCTTTGTCTCTCAAGCTGTTTTATAGTAAGTCCAAACTCATTTTCACAGAGATAAAATGCGTTATTTTAGAACGATTTCGAGCCTCACCACGACATTAGAGGCACCTTAACAATAGCTTTGCAGCATAGTTTCTATTGCTGAAGGCTCCGTGGTACAGGTTTCCTGTCCAAAACACACCATTCTTTACTGATTTCATTTCTGTAGTCCAGTTAGTGTATAAATGACATTTTCTAAACACCTGTTAGAATCGTACAGAGAGCTGAGATGTTTTATCCAGTGACTTGAAGTACACTACAGTTGAATGAGAAGTGTAACTAGAAGTATTGTTTTGGTGGACCCATATCCCGTTAGCTTAGTTTGGACCCATATCCCGTTAGCTTAGTTTGGACCCATACCTGTTAGCCTACTTTGGACCAATATCCCGTCAGCCTAGTTTGGACCAATATCCTGTCAGCTTAGTATGGACCCATATCCCGTTAGCTTAGTTTGGACCTATATCCCGTTAGCTTAGTTTGGACCCATACCCCGTTAGCCTAGTTTGGACCCATATCCTGTTAGCTTAGTTTGGACCCATATCCCGTTAGCTTAGTTTGGACCAATATCCCGTTAGCTTAGTTTGGACCCATATCCCGTTAGCTTAATGTGGACCCATATCCTGTCAGCCTAGTTTGGACCCATATCCCGTCAGCCTAGTTTGGACCCATATCCTGTCAGCCTAGTTTGGACCAATATCCCGTCAGCCTAGTTTGGACCAATATCTCGTTAGCTTAGTTTGGACCAATATCCTGTCAGCTTAGTTTGGACCAACATCCTGTTAGCTTAGTTTGGACCAATATCCCGTCAGCTTAGTTTGGACCCATATCCCGTTAGCTTAGTTTGGACCAATATCCTGTCAGCTTAGTTTGGACCAACATCCTGTTAGCTTAGTTTGGACCAATATCCTGTCAGCTTAGTTTGGACCAACATCCCGTTAGCTTAGTTTGGACCCATTCCCGTTAGCTTAGTTTGGACCAATATCCTGTCAGCTTAGTTTGGACCAACATCCTGTTAACTTAGTTTGGACCAATATCCCATCAGCTTAGTTTGGACCAACATCCCGTTAGCATAGTTTGGACCCATATCCCGTTAGCTTAGTTTGGACCAATATCCTGTCAGCTTAGTTTGGACCAACATCCTGTTAGATTAGTTTGGACCAATATCCTGTCAGCTTAGTTTGGACCAACATCCTGTTAGCTTAGTTTGGACCCACATCCTGTTAGCTTAGTTTGGACCCATATCCTGTTAGCTTAGTTTGGACCAATATCCTGTCAGCTTAGTTTGGACCAACATCCCGTTAGCTTAGTTTGAACCCATATCCTGTTAGCTTAGTTTGGGCCAATATCCTGTCAGCTTAGTTTGGACCAACATCCTGTTAGCTTAGTTTGGACCCATATCCCGTTAGCTTAGTTTGGACCAACATCCTGTCAGCTTAGTATGGACCAACATCCCGTTAGCTTAGTTTGGAATATTATCTCTTTAGCTTAGTATGGACCCATATCCTGTTAGCTTAGTTTGGACCCATACCTGTTAGCTTAGTTTGGACCCATATCCCGTTAGCTTAGTTTGGACCAATATCCTGTTAGCTTAGTTTGGACACATATCCCGTTAGCTTAGTTTGGACCAATATTCCATTAGCGTAGTTTGGACCCATATCCCGTTAGCTTAGTTTGGACCCATATCCCGTCAGCTTAGTTTGGCCCAATATCCCGTTAGCTTAGTTTGGACCCATATCCCGTTAGCTTAGTTTGGACACATATCCCGTTAGCTTAGTTTGGACCTATATCCCGTTAGCTTAGTTTGTACCCATATCCCGTTAGCTTAGTTTGGACCCATATCCCGTTAGCTTAGTTTGGACCCATATCCCGTTAGGTAAGTTTGGACCAATATCCTGTTACCTTAGTTTGGACCCATACCTGTTAGCCTAGTTTGGACCCATATCCTGTTAGCTTAGTTTGGACCAATATTCCGTTAGCTTAGTTTGGACCCATATCCCGTTAGCTTAGTTTGGACCAATATCCCGTTACCTTAGTTTGGACCAATATCCCGTTAGCTTAGTTTGGACACATATCCCGTTAGCTTAGTTTGGACCTATATCCCGTTAGCTTAGTTTGGACCCATACCCCGTTAGCCTAGTTTGGACCCATATCCCGTTAGCTTAGTTTGGACCCATATCCCGTTAGCTTAGTTTGGACCAATATCCCGTTAGCTTAGTTTGGACCTATATCCCGTTAGCTTAGTTTGGACCTATATCCTGTTAGCTTAGTTTGGACCCATACCTGTTAGCCTAGTTTGGACCCATATCCCGTTAGCTTAGTTTGGACCAATATTCCGTTAGCTTAGTTTGGACCCATATCCTGTTAGCTTAGTTTGGACCAATATCCCGTTACCTTAGTTTGGACCAATATCCTGTTAGCTTAGTTTGGACACATATCCCGTTAGCTTAGTTTGGACCTATATCCTGTTAGCTTAGTTTGGACCCATACCCCGTTAGCCTAGTTTGGACCCATATCCCGTTAGCTTAGTTTGGACCAATATCCCGTTAGCTTAGTTTGGACCTATATCCCGTTAGCTTAGTTTGGACCTATATCCCGTTAGCTTAGTTTGGACTCATACCTGTTAGCCTAGTTTGGACCCATATCCCGTTAGCTTAGTTTGGACCAATATCCCGTTAGCTTAGTTTGGACCAATATCCTGTTAGCTTAGTTTGGACACATATCCTGTTAGCCTAGTTTGGACCCATACCCCGTTAGCCTAGTTTGGACCCATATCCCGTTAGCTTAGTTTGGACCAATATCCCGTTAGCTTAGTTTGGACCAATATCCCGTTAGCTCAGTTTGGACCAATATCCCGTTAGCTTTGTTTGGACCCATATCCCGTTAGCTTAGTTTGGACACATATCCCGTTAGCTTAGTTTGGACCAATATTCCGTTAGCTTAGGTTGGACCCATATCCCGTTAGCCTAGTTTGAACCAATATTCCGTTAGTTTAGTTTTGACCCATATCCTGTTAGCCTAGTTTGGACCCATACCCCGTTAGCCTAGTTTGGACCCATATCCTGTTAGCTTAGTTTGGACCAATATCCTGTTAGCTTAGTTTGGACCAATATTCCGTTAGGTTAGTTTGGACCAATATCCCGTTAGCTTAGTTTGGACCAATATCCCGTTAGCTTAGTTTGGACACATATCCTGTTAGCTTAGTTTGGACCAATATTCCGTTAGCTTAGTTTGGACCCATATCCTGTTAGCCTAGTTTGGACCCATACCCCGTTAGCCTAGTTTGGACCCATATCCTGTTAGCTTAGTTTGGACCAATATCCTGTTAGCTTAGTTTGGACCAATATTCCGTTAGGTTAGTTTGGACCAATATCCTGTTAGCTTAGTTTGGACCAATATCCTGTTAGCTTAGTTTGGACACATATCCCGTTAGCTTAGTTTGGACCAATATTCCGTTAGCTTAGTTTGGACCCATATCCCGTTAGCCTAGTTTGGACCCATATCTTCATAGGGAAATGAAGAGCCTTGCAAACACAGTGCACTTCAGTAGCAGCATCTTGATTATCGGTTTATATTCAAATCCCCATCTGAGATTCGAAAGAAAACCAAGAATGTTTACTTTGACACAAAGATAAAAAATCTAAAAATGCTTTAAACTGTTCATGTCTGCAAACTTTGGACAAAGTTGTTTTTCAAACACAACAATTTTTAAAGTCTCACCTGATCTCTTGACCACTTGTATCGGAAATCCTGATCTATATAGAGAGTTCCTCGAAGTCCAATCTGAGCTACCCTCTTACAATCCAAAAGTCCTTCATCTACTGCTCGCTTGATGGGAGTTCCATGTTGTATTTTACATCCAAGGACTTCATCACTGATATCAGCATGAGCGTCAACGTGGATCAACCCCACGGGACCATGTTTATCCTGAAATAATTAAAACAATAGCTTAGAACATTACTTATTAAACTCATATTACAGTATCATACAGTCAGCATGTAATTTACCTAAGCTAAGAATTTTATCTCTGTATTTAACAAACTGATAATCAATAGGGATCATATCATGAAGACAGATAAAAGGTCGTTTTGAATTAAGCTACACAAGTAGCTATCTGTGTTCTGCCCACCACGGGTATCGAAACCCGGTTTTTAGCGTTGTACGTCCACAGACATACTGCTGAGCCACTGGGGTTAGATAAAAGGTAAACACAATGCAACAATTATGTTTAATTATACGGTTAGTTAGCCCCTAATGGCTAAGTGATATCTCTGCGGACTTACTATCCCAGAAACCAAGGTTCGATACCCGTGATGGTTTCGATAACCCCCAAACTGTAGCTTCATGGTTAACTGCAAACAAACAGTTTCTCAAGCTGATAATAATACAAGCACTAACATCTTAAAATTTTCAAAATAAAAATCATTTGTTTTAGATATTTAGTTTTGTTAACTATCATAAAAGAATATTCCACGGATAAAAAGTACATACATATATATATATATACGTGTGTGTGTATATATATATATACTGTCTTAACTTTAATATGGCGCCATACCTTTAATGACACTTGTACCGTACAAGTAAAAAAAATATGAGTTTGAATTACCAGTTTAAACGAATTAAATGTGAAGACTTGCAAAGTTTATCGGTTGATGTAACGTTTGGATTTCTACCATGTATGTCTCGGTTGGATTTGTACCATGCATAACCAGGTTGGATTTGTATCCTGTATAACTAGATTGATTTGTACCATGTACAACTAGACTGCATTTGTACCATGTACAACTAGTTTGGATTTGTACCGTGTATAACTAGAATGGAGTTGTACCAAGTATGACTAATTTGGATTTGTACCGTGTATAACTAGATTGGAGTTGTACCAAGTATAACTAGTTTGAATTTGAACCATGTATAACTAGATTGAGTTGTACCAAGTATAACTAGTTTGAATTTGTACCACGTATTAGTAGTTTTGATTTGTACTATGTATAACTAGTTTGGATTTGCATAAGTTTGTTTTATTTTTGCTGATATCCTTTGTTTTGAATTAAACTTGCATCATATTATACATAAAACTTTGACAAACTCTACTAGGTTTTTTCTTATCAAATAGTTTTCGGTTGTATTGGATTAGCCATTTGTTGTTGGTTTTGTTAATCTGTATTTCAGTGTGTATTACAGAATGGAATCTATTCTGTTTTTGTGATTTGTTAGATTGGAATTGTATCGTATTATGAAATTCTTAAGACCTGGATGCGTAATGTGTCTGGAATTTTTATTTGTTTGTTTTATTGTATTTACACAGTTCTTTTAATTTTATAATGTCATCAAAAAAAGTACAAAACATGTACGGTAATATGTCTGTTCCCAATTTAGCAATGTAAGACAAGAGAGAAGGCAGATGGTCATCAACACCCACTGCCAATTCTTGGGCTACTCTTTTACCAACGAATAGTGGGATTGGCCGTCACATTATAACGCTGTTACACCTGAAAGGGCGAGCATGTTTGGTGTGACGGGATTCTAGTCCGTAAGTTTCAAATTACAAATCAAGTTCCTTATCCACCTGGCCATGCTGGGCCCAGTATTTCTAAGAGCCCACACAACATGCCATCCTTTGAAATTCAACGAAGAAATACCTTTGAAGAATTTATTGTATTCAATTAATTGAAAATCCAAATCTAAAGTCAAGAATCCCTTTCTGAAATATCCAATAAATTAAAAGAAAGAACAAATCTGCGTGAGTACAACGTAAAAGAATTTGAGCTCGAAGGGAAAATTCTAAAGTCAAATTGTTTTCTTGTCACTCACGAATATTCTGTTTCTAGTAACCATAATTTGACTTCAAACATGGCGTCCTTATTGTTACAATCATGTGAAACAGAAGGAAGTTTGAAACACATAAGAAGGACATTATAAACCGAAAAAACAAATGAGGCAGTTCTTCCATACAATAAACTTGTGTCATTTAAATTGTACTGAACTTTAACACCTATAAAGGTCACTTGAAGTTGAACAGTTTCTGAACACGTGTTAGGTGGGGAACAATTCCTTGTCTTTGTCCTAATATTTTGTTTCAAAAGTGTGATTTTTGTGTTAATTTAGCTAAAATTCACACTATTTGTATTTTACACTAATAATGTTTGTTTTAACTTATTTATGTGAGAGAAAAATTGTTAATATATAACTTATTGTGCTTTGTCTGGATTATAACTATGATTTGATATTTTTTAGATTCCAGTGAGATTCGTTTTTTTCGTGATTTAATGACTTTATGTCATTGACTTGTAATTAGATTTTAACACTTACTGTCATTGGAGCATTTATAATATATTTTAAAATCACCTCTCGGTTACAAGAAACCTACTTTAAACACAAATTTATTTCAGAACGACTGGCATATGTATCAACACTTTTATTGGTAAGCTAGAATAACGTTTCGACCTACCTAGGTCAACTCTAGTTAAAAAAACTATAGTAAGGTGTGAATATCTACACCAGCTAGAAGGTGAATAATTTAAAAATACTGTACTCAGCTGTGAATACTTACATTAGTAGGGGATCAGTATTTTATAATTACTCTGGTCAGATGTGATTATCTACACTAGCAGCACATGAATAATTTTAAAATACTGTGGGTAGGTGTGAATATCTACACTAGCAGCACATGAATAATTTTAAAATACTGTGGATAGGTGTGAATATCTACAATAGCAGCACATGAATAATTTTAAAATACTGTGGATAGGTGTGAATATCTACACTAGCAGCAGATGAATAATTTTAAATTACTGTGGGTAGGTGTGAATATCTACACCGGCAGCATGTGAATAAAACTATTCAGGTGTAAAAATCTACAGTAGCAGTAGATTGTTTGTTTGTTTTGAATTTCGCTCAAATATACACATGGGCTATCTGCAATAGTCGTCCCAGTGTAAGACTAGAGGGAAGGCAGCTAATCATCATAACCCACCGTCAACTCTGGGCCTACTCTTTTACCAACAAATAGTGGGATTGGATGCCACATTATAACACCCCACAGATGAAATGGCATGTTTGGTGTGATGGGGATTCGTAACAGTTACCCTCAGATTACGAGTTGAAAGCCTTAACGCACCTGGCCATGCCTGACACTAGTAGAGAATGAATAATTTAAAATACTGTAATGAGATTTAAATATTTACACTATCTGGGGTTGAATAGTTTAAAAATACTATAGGCAGGTGTGAATATCTATACTAGCAGTGCATAAATAATATAGAAATACTGAATTTAGGTGTGAATATCTGTACTAGCAGTGCATAAATAATATAAAAATACTGAATTTAGGTGTGAATATCTGTACTAGCAGTGCATAAATAATATAAAAAATACTGAATTTAGGTGTGAATATCTGTACTAGCATTTCATAAATAATATAAAAATACTGAATTTAGGTGTGAATATCTGTACTAGCAGTGCATAAATAATATAAAATACTGAATTTAGGTATGAATATCTGTACTGGCAGTGCATAAATAATATAAAAAATACCGAATTTAGGTATGAATATCTGTACTAGCAGTGCATAAATAATAAAAAATTGAATTTAGGTGTGAATGTCTATACTAGCAGTGCATATATAATATAAAAAATACTGAATTTAGGTGTGAATATCTATACTAGCAGCATAAATAATATAAAAAATACTGAATTTAGGTGTGACTATCTGTACTAGCAGTGCATAAATAATATAAAAAATACTGTGGTGAGTTGTGAATATCGACATTGACAAGTGTTGATGAGCCTTAAGTTGTTGTACTGGTCCTACTTGTATTGGATTTAAATATTCTAACAAGTGTTGATGAACCTTGTTGTTGTACTAGTTCTAAATGTATGATTTAAGTATTTTAACAAGTGTTGATGAACCTTTAGTTGTTGTAATGGTCCTACTTGTATGATTTAAATATTCTAACAAGTGTTGATGACCCTTAAGTTGTTGTACTGGTCCTACTTGTATGATTTAAATATTCTAACAAGTGTTGATGAACCTTAAGTTGTTGTACTGGTCCTACTTGTATGATTTAAATATTCTAACAAGTGTTGATGACCCTTAAGTTGTTGTACTGGTCCTACTTGTATGATTTAAATATTCTAACAAGTGTTGATGAACCTTAAGTTGTTGTAATTGGTCCTACTTGTATGATTTAAATATTCTAACAAGTGTTGATGAACCTTATGTTGTTGTACTAGTTCTACTTGTATGATTTAAATATTCTAACAAGTGTTGATCAAATTTAAGTTGTTGTACTAGTTCTGCTTGTATGATTTTAAATATAGAAGCAAGTGTTTATGACCCTTAAGTTCTTCTTTCTGAGTTTTAAATATTCTAAAAAGTGTTTATGAATCTTAATTTGTTGTGGTAGTTGTACTTGTGTGACTTTTAAATATTGTAACAAGTGTTTATTAATCTTAAGTTCTTCTTTCTGACTTTAAATATTCTGAGAAGTGTTCATGAATCTTAAGTTGTTGTACTAGTTCTTTTTGTATGACTTTTAAATATTTTAGCAAGTGTTCATGAACCTTAAGTTGTTGTACTACTTCTACTTGTATGACTTTTAAATATTCTTTAACAAGTTCATGAACCTTAAGTTGTTGTACTAGTCCTACTTGTATGATTTAAATATTCTAACAAGTGTTGATGAACCCTCAAGTTGTTGTACTAGTTCTACTTGTATGATTTAAATATTCTAACAAGTGTTGATGAACCTTAAGTTGTTGTTGTACTAGTCCTACTTGTATGATTTAAATATTCTAAACAAGTGTTGATGAACCTTAATTTGTTGTACCATAGTCCTACTTGTATTGATTTTTAAATATTCTAACTAGTGTTGATGAACCGTAAGTTGTTGTACTAGTCCTACTTGTATGATTTAAATATTCTAACAAGTGTTGATGAACCTTAAGTTGTTGTACTAGTCCTACTTGTATGATTTAAATATTCTAACAAGTGTCGATGAACCTTAAGTTGTTGTGGTATCTCCTACTTCTTTGATTTTAAATATTCTAACGAGTGTTGATGAACCTTAAGTTGTTGTACTAGTTCTACTTGTATGATTTAAATATTCTAACAAGTGTTGATGAACCTTAATTTGTTGTACTAGTCCTCACTTGTATGATTTAAATATTCTAACTAGTGTTGATGAACCGTAAGTTGTTGTACTAGTCCTACTTGTATGATTTAAATATTCTAACAAGTGTTGATGAACCTTAAGTTGTTGTACTAGTCCTACTTGTATGATTTAAATATTCTAACAAGTGTCGATGAACCTTAAGTTGTTGTATTAGTTCTACTCTTTGATTTAAATATTCTAACGAGTGTTGATGAACCTTAAGTTGTTGTACTAGTTCTACTTGTATGATTTAAATATTCTAACAAGTGTCGATGAACCTCAAGTTGTTGTACTAGTTTCTACTTGTATGATTTAAATATTTTAACAAGTGTTGATGAACCTTAAGTTGTTGTAATTGGTCCTACTTGTATGATTTAAATATTCTAACAAGTGTTGATGAACCTTAAGTTGTTGTAGTAGTTCTACTTGTATGATTTAAATATATGCTAATAAGTGTTGATGAACCTTAAGTTGTTGTACTAGTCCTACTTGTATGATTTAAATATTCTAACAAGTGTCGATGAACCTTAAGTTGTTGCACTAGTTTTACTTGTATGATTTAAATATTCTAACAAGTGTTGATGAACCTTAAGTTGTTGTACTAGTTCTACTTGTTGATTTAAATATTCTAACGAGTGTTGATGAACCTTAAGTTGTTGTACTAGTCCTACTTGTATGATTTAAATATTCTAGCAAGTGTCGATGAACCTTAAGTTGTTGTATTAGTTCTACTTCTTTGATTTAAATATTCTAACGAGTGTTGATGAACCTTAAGTTGTTGTACTAGTTCTACTTGTATGATTTAAATATTCTAACAAGTGTCGATGAACCTCAAGTTGTTGTACTAGTTCTTACTTGTATGATTTAAATATTTTAACAAGTGTTGATGAACCTTAATTTGTTGTACTGGTCCTACTTGTATGATTTAAATATTCTAACAAGTGTTGATGAACCTTAAGTTGTTGTACTAGTTCTACTTGTATGATTTAAATATTCTAACAAGTGTTGATGAACCTTAAGTTGTTGTAGTAGTTCTACTTGTATGATTTAAATATATGCTAATAAGTGTTGATGAACCTAAGTTGTTGTACTAGTCCTACTTGTATGATTTAAATATTCTAACAAGTGTCGATGAACCTTAAGTTGTTGTACTAGTTCTACTTCTTTGATTTAAATATTCTAACGAGTGTTGATGAACCTTAAGTTGTTGTAGTAGTTCTACTTGTATAATTTAAATATATGCTAATAAGTGTTGATGAACCTTAAGTTAAGTTGTACTAGTCCCACTTTTATGATTTAAATATTTTAACAAGTGTTGATGAACCTTAAGTTGTTGTACTAGTCCTACATTTATGATTTAAATATTCTAACAAGTGTCGATGAACCTTAAGTTGTTGTAATTTGTTCTACTTGTATGATTTAAATATTCTAAGAAGTGTTGATGAACCTTAAGTTGTTGTAGTAGTTCTACTTGTATGATTTAAATATATGCTAACAAGTGTTGATGAACCTTAAGTTGTTGTACTAGTCCTACTTGTATGATTTAAATATATGCTAATAAGTGTTGATGAACCTTAAGTTGTTGTACTAGTCCTACTTGTATGATTTAAATATTCTAACAAGTGTCGATGAGCCTTGTTGTTGCACTAGATTTACTTGTATGATTTAAATATTCTAACAAGTGTCGATGAACCTTAAGTTGTTGTACTAGTTCTACTTGTTTGATTTAAATATTCTAACGAGTGTTGATGAACCTGTTGTTGTTGTACCTGTTCTACTTGTATGATTTAAATATTCTAACAAGTGTTGATGAACCTTAAGTTGTTGTACTAGTTCTACTTGTATGATTTAAATATTCTAGCAAGTGTTGATGAACCTTAAGTTGTTGTACTAGTTCTACTTGTATGATTTAAATATTCTAACAAGTGTTGATGAACCTTAAGTTGTTGTACTAGTTCTACTTGTATGATTTAAATATTCTAACAAGTGTTGATGAACCTTAAGTTGTTTGTACTAGTTCTACTTGTATGATTTAAATATTCTAACAAGTGTTGATGAACCTTAAGTTGTTGTACTAGTCCTACTTGTATGATTTAAATATTCTAACAAGTGTTGCTGAACCTTAAGTTGTTGTACTAGTTCTACTTGTATGATTTTTAACTTCCTAGATGTTCTTATAGAAATGTTTATTATAAATTATATATTTCTTGACTACCATTGAATTTGTAGCATTATTCAACCAAAATAGTAATTTTATGGAAATACAAGTGTGAACATTTCTGGTAACTCGAACTTTTTACCTACTTTAATCGCCTGTAAAATGGGATAAGTGATTGTATGGTCACCTCCCATCGTCAGTGGTGTACAGTCATCATTTAATATTTTCTGTATTCCTGATCTGATATCTCTGACTGCTTGTTGAATTTCATACATTGCGATTGGAATGTCATCTCATATCTGCAACTTGAAGAGTTTCTAAAGGCATAGCTCCTTTAATAGTGCATGAAAGAAATGATATAATCAGTAACAAAGAGAGCAAACTTTTAAAACTTATGCTAATGATGAAGATATATATACTTTACCTGAGAAAAATACTTTCATGGATATTACATATAAAATAGCTGAGATCGTTCAATCGGTTCCTTTATGCTTAACTAGGACATTGAAAGGAAATGATAATTACATTACATACAACGTATATATAGATTTTGGTGTATATACATGTTAATACTTATACCTCACACAAGGTATATATATATATATCTATATTCATACATATAATACACATGTATACAACGTTTATATATATACGCACCTTAATATTTATATTACATAATGCACAATGTAATAATATATATGACATTAATAACCCTCACCCACAATATGCATATATATGTAGCTTAAAATGTATATCATATATACCAATATATACATACCTCATATACCAGGGTGGCCAACATTCCTTAACATTAAACCTACATACCATAAACTTCAGATGTTTGAGAGCCACAAGACATGAACAAATATTACACACACGTTTTATTGTTACACGTACACTTTGTTACATACATTTTATGTAAGTATTAAGAAATACATGAACGTAATAATATTTATTTATGTATGTAGTTTTTAAATTATCAGATACCGTTAGTTTCAATAATCACAAAGTACACATATATATACCAAACGTTTTCAAAATCCTTTCTGATTGTTGTTTTAACTATATTGAACGTATTTAATATGGTAATAAACTACAGAAATATCTAAGAAAAATATGCAAATTTGCATTTCATTAACATTAAATGAGACAGCCAAAAATAGAAATAAAAGGGGTAAAACAGATATTTTAATGATATTTATTTGTTTCAGTAAATATCTGGTCAGAACATGGAGGAAAATATGTAAAACTATAAAATTAGGTAATTTTAATCAGATACCACCTTACAAAATTGTAGTCTGGTCATAATTTTTTTTCTGACACAAACAGACATTGATGGCTCAACACGGCCAGGTTGTTAAGACACTCAACTCGTAATCTGAGGGTCACGGGTTTAAATCACCGTCACACCAAACACGCTCGCCCTTTTAGCTGTGTGGCGTTAAAATGTGAGGTCAATCCCACTCTTCGTTGGTGATGACTCACTGCTTTCCCTCTAGTATTACACTGCTAAATTAGAGATGGGTAGCACAGAGAGCCCTCGAGTAGCTTTGTGCGAAATTCAAAAACAAACCAAACAGACATTGATACAATTATCAGGCAATTTAATGCCAGTAGAGATTCTGTGAGTTTCCATCTTGGTTGTGAGTCGTTGAAATTCCGGCTGATATGAGGTCAAGGCTGTACGAATTAGCTCCGTCAGGTGTTAGTTTGTAAGGACTGCACGATGCTTCAAGTTCAGAAACTTCATTACAGAGTACAGTGATTTACAGCAATATGTTGTATTGAAAATTGAGATGAATTGCACAATGGTTTCCTTCAGTTCAGGATATTTTAATTCTGGAATTTGCTTTCAGAACTCAACTGTAGAATGGGATTTATAGATCATCTTTAGACCCAGTTTCTTCTGTGGTGCTATTAGTTCCATTTCCAAAGCAGATGATTTTGTAACCAGAGGTTTGAGAATTGGGCAACCATCATTGGTCACATCAACCATGAATGGATTTACAAGAAAGACGAATCAGGGCTTCAGTTTCTGCAAGTCCTCAAACCTGTCTAAGAAATGATCAAGCAGTCCTTGTAATCTGTCTTTGTATTCTTCCAGTTTGTGGTCTTTTATTTCAATATCAGAGAATGTATTTACACACCTTGTGAGATTGGGAAAGTGACTGAAGTTTCTTGACAATATATCTCTTTGAAAAAGTCTTATTTTATTCTGAAAGCTGAAAATTGCCTGAGTAAGATCAGAAACAATCTTATTCTTCCTCTGGAGTGCCAAGTTGAAGATAGGATCATTTTTTTTTAATACATGAAAAGTAATAATAGACTCCAACTGATCCACAAACCTATTTAAGACACTGCTGGTTGACAGCCACATCATAATACAGAAAAAAAGAGACATCACTGAGTTTATCTTCAAACTCCAGTTCTTCAATAATAAAATTTTGAACTGTCGGTGGATCTTCCCATTTAAGCGTGTGGAATAAACAATTTCAAAACAAATTTCATAACATTTTCATAGTTGAAATATCTGACTGCCAGGTGTTCATGATGAATAATGTAATGAACAGGGAATTCTGGAAAGCTGGGATCACTTTTCATAAGTGCAATTAATCCTTCATTTTCCCCACCATTGCAGGTGCTCCATCTGTTGCAACATTGACCAGTTTACCCAGTGGAATATCAGCATTTGTTAAGGCTCTGTCAAGCGCGTTTTAATGTCAACACCACGAGTTGTTTCTTTTAGTGCCACTGAGTGTAACATCTCTTCTTTCACAGTTACATCAGAGGAAACATAACGAATAAATACCGCCAGTTGTGGGTTGTTTTGTGTGTCGTTAGATTCTTCGTTTTCCATTTTGCCTGTAACGTCAGCACTGACTTGGGAGATACGTATCTCTGTAGTGTGGCGTGAAGCTACTGGTTGTGCTATTAGTCGCTGAAGTTTTGTGTTATTTGGATCTAACACTGCAACTTCAGCTATATTCTTCTTAACAAATTCACCATCAGAATATGGGTATTTAGCAATATTCCATGATATAACAAACCAGCTTCAGTCGTTGTATCAACTTCCTTACTGAACGTTGTGTCCATCTGACAGATGAATCTGGGTTTGACAGATGGCAGAAGAACGCTACCTGCCTGAATGCATAGAGCCAACTGTAAAGTTTTGTGAAGGATGAATAATGGTGTGAGGCTGTTTTTCATGGTTTGGGCTTGGCTGTTTAGTTCCAGTGAAGAGAAATCTTAATGCTACAGCATACAATGACATTCTAGAGAATTGTGTGCTTCCACCTTTGGCAACAGTTTGGGAAAGACCCTTTTTGTTTAAGCATGGCAATCCCCGTGCCCAAAGCAAGTTTCATAAAGACACACTTTCTCGAGGTTGGTGTGGAAGAACTTGACTGGCCTGCACAGAGCCCTGACCCCAACTCCATTGAACACCTTTGAGATGAATTGAACACTGACTGCGAGCCAGACCTTCTTCGCTCTAACATCAGTGCCCAACCTCACTAATACTCTTGTGGCTGAATAGGTGAAAATCCCCGCAGCCATGTTCCAAAATCTGGTGAAAGGCCTTCCCAAAATGAATTAAGACAAGTTCCATGTTAAAAAACCGTTAAGGTAGTTTGAATACTGTTACAGTTCTAGGTTAAATACTTTTGATTTCCATTTTGGTCTTGTGATAAGCAGTAAAATATATTATTAAATGAAACCTATTTCACAAATAAAACTGGAAGTAATTTGAATTTTATATAACTTGTGAATTTCTTTAGTGCTTGGTTATGTTTTATTTAAATTGTTATTTTTATGGATATTAAATACTGTAATATAAATATCTATGATTATTAGTTATAATTATTGATATAATTTCTATAATAAAATAAAATTGTATTTATAAAATTACACTCTTTATTCATTTCATCATCAGCATTTTACCACTCGGTTCCATCAAGGAACATAAGGCCGCAATCACTTGTGGTTTCATGAACAGGTATTTAAGTGAATAGGTTGTTAGCCCACTGCACCGAGCCGTACCTAATTTAGCAGTGTAAGACAGGTAAGGCAGCTAGTCATCATCAGCCACCGCCAACCAACCTTGGGCTACTCTTTACCAACGAAAAGTGGGATTTACCGTCACATTATAACGCCCCACGGCTGGGAGAGAGTAGGTTGATGCGCGACCTGGCGCGAACCCGCGACCCTAAGATTACGAAGCGCACGCCTTAAAGCGCTAGGCCATGCCAGGCACATTTATGCATTTAAAACGTAAAATTCATTTATATTTGGTCTCCCAGTGGCACAGCGACATGCCGGCGGACTTGTAAGGCTAAAACCAGTTTCGATACCAACGGTGGGCAAAGCATAAATAGCCCATTGTATAGCTTTGTAGGTTATTTAATTACAAACAAACATTTATATCTTTGTTAATATGTTTTACTGGGATAAATTTGTTTGCTCGAAACTGCCTGAGGGGGTCAGTCAGTCAGTCAGCAGACAACAAACACTCAACGTTGCAACTTATACTGTCATGACGTCATTAGAATGTGCCTTAAATTACGAGAAGGGTTTATATGTTACAACACTGCATGACATATGAACTTCAAAAGCAAGAAATATAAATATTTTGTTACTAATAATTTTCGTTTTATTTAGTCGTGAAACAGAAAACTGTCGTGGATTCTGTGGTAGTTCGTCTAGATGTATAATCAGTTCGATGTTGTTAAAAAAGCATTACGCACCTTTATTGAATTAGGTAAAGATCAGAGTAAGCTGTAAAAGTGCTGAACTTTCACACTTGGAATCATATTGTAAATTATAATTCAAACCTTAATGTTATATATTAGTTAATTTAAAAGTAAATATTAAAAGAACACACACTTAAATATAGAGTTTAGTGAGCAATGTTTGTAATCAGATGTTTTTGTGTAATAAATACCCAAGTCTATAGTTTCATATAGATTAGAATTCAAATTAACAATATTAACAAGCTAAGATGCAAAATAAGACCTAAACATATTTTTTATTTTGTTGAGATATGACTTCTGTACTGAATCACTGAGATATGACTTCTGTACTGAATCAAACATGGTGGTCCTGTTCATCCTGAATCAAACATGGTGGTCCCGTTCATCTCTTTCCATTTTTGAAACGGTTCTTTACATACACTTACTTAATATATGACATGTGAGCAATCAACAGCTCAAATGTCTCCAGTGTTTTTTCTGCCATTTTAATATTTGAAAACGTTACAATGTTCTTTCAATCCAAGATTTCAATAAGTTAAGTGTTGTTGCTAGTACTGAAGTTTCATATTTTTTAATTTAAGTAAATCTTACTTATAAGCTTAATAAATTATGGTGTAAGGTATCAGTGTAGTTATTTATGATTATTTGGTTATTCAACTGTATATAAAACCTAAAAACATTGATGTCCTTCACATGTAAATTTTAAAGGTGTCCAAGTCCATAACATCAGAGTTCAAAGTTCAAAGGTCATAGCGAGAAGAGATAACTGTTTGCTTTTATTTATTTATTGTTCTATGGTTTAAGAAAATAAGTTTAATAATTTACTTCTATGTAATAATAATATAATTAACTACTTATGCACAAAAGTCTATACTTCTTTAAAGCAAGAGACAGGGTTCGTTTTAATTGTGTACGTAACCTAGTACGTACATCTCGTCAACGCAAGTTATGTAATGTTAGCTAGGAATGAATGGAAGGTTAGCATAATAACAAATAATAAATATATATATAAATATAGAGTGTTACAAGACTTAAGGTACTTAGACTAAATATTGATTTTTTTGTTTTAATATTTTGTCATTCCACACGAAAAAACATATATTTATATTTATTTCCTAATTTTTGTGATCTTTACGAGATTGGTCAAGGACAGACCCCACAGAGTTTGAGTATAGAGAATAACATAAAACATAAAGTCTCACTGAAAACAAACATTTGAAATGTGTTTAAGAAATTTTAGAGATTACACAAATAATATTTGAGATTTTAGGGAGAGAAATGGATTATTAATCATCACAAGAAATCACTATGAATTCAGACCAGTGACGAAACACACTATATATTTTAATTAATCATCACAAGAAATCACTTTGAATTTAGACTAGTGACGAAGCAGACGAATATTTTTAATTAATCATCACAATAATCATTTGAATTAGAATTTAACAGACGAAATTTTAAACAGAGAATACTTTGAATTCAGACTCAGTGAGGAAACACATCATATTTTAATTAATTATCACAAAAATCACTTTATTTTGAATTTACCAGTAATGACAAAACAGACGAATATTTTTAAATACAAGGACTTTAATCACACAGAAATCACTTTAAATTTAGTTACTAACGAGAAACAACACACTAATATTTTTATTAATCATCACAAGACACCACTTTGAATTCAGACCAGTGACGAAACACACTAATATTTTAATTAATCATCACAAGACATCACTTTGAATTCAGACTAGTGACGAAACACACTAATATTTTAATTAATTATCACAAGAAATCACTTTGAATTTAGACTAGTGACGAAACAGACGAATATTTTTAATTAATCATCACAAGAAATCACTTTGAATTTAGACTAGTGACGAAACAGACGAATATTTTTTTAATTTATCATCACAAGAAATCACTTTTAATTTAGACTAGTGACGAAACAGACGAATATTTTAATTAATCATCACAAGAAATCACTTTGAATTCAGATTAGTGACGAAACACACTAATATTTTAAAGACAAATCTTGTAAATGTATTTCATTATAAAATATTTGTAATCTTTACTAAAACACCAAAGCTACACATACTTTATTAAAAGTTATAGTGTGAATACTTAATGTGTACTAGGAGATAGACGAACACGTGTATATTATATCAAGCCCGTTGCGAAATGGGTTAGTGACCATATTTATATATTTCTTATATTTTATATGTATATATACATAGGGCATGGGTTGGAGACCATATTTTATACTTCATATTTTGAATATATATAGCATGGGCATTTGGCCAAACACGAGCGTTTCGTATAACACAACTGATTATCATGTGCTGACGATATTATTAATATAAATTTTCAAACTGAGCAATTATTTAATTAGAGCTAAACTAAAAATCATGAGTATGGATAATCAAACATACGTCCCTACTTATAAAGACCAGAATGCATTGTTAATGGTCACTACATCTGTAAATATAAATATTAATCATACCTGTTCTCCCATTTACAGGCCGGACCAATACGGACTCTGTGCGAATTTGTCTGGGTCCAAATCTTGTTCCAGGTCTATTGGAAGCTCCAGTATCTAAAGGAACTCCAACAAAACAAACATTGAGGCCTAGAAAAATAAGAAAAATTTTGTATGTTCAATCAAAAATTATTTTACGACATCTGTATGTAGAAACATAAAAAAATATTATAATATAAAGATAAAGTAGGATATTTTTAATTTTAAAATAAATATACAGTGGTACCTCGGTTCTCGAACTTAATCCGTTCCAGAAGGCTGTTCGAAAACCGAATCAATTTTTCCCATAAGAAATTTACAACGTTAAAATCAGGGATTCGATTCCCCTTTGGGCTCAGCAGATAGCCCAATGTGGCTTTGCTATAAGAAAAAAAAAACACACACACCCATAAGAAATACTGTAATTTAAATTAATCTGTTACAGACCTCCAAAAATTACGCATTATGAAGCATTTTACGTAAAAATATTTTTATTTATACCTGTATAATAATACTTACATGTCAACCACAAAAACTATAAACACAATAAAAAAACAATAAATGAAAATTTAACTGCACTTTACCTGTGCTGAGGAGAGCTGATGGCGTAAGTGAAAGGTGGTGAGGAACGTAGAGAGTATGAGGGTTATTGTTTGAAAGGGGAGTCACCTTCCATAAAAACATTAGGTAACCCTACTTCAGGGGTTCTTTATCTTTCTGTCTCTTTGTACCGCTGCAACCTGTTTGAGACTCACTGGACCTATTTCTCACTAAAACTTGTCTAATGAGGTTTGTTTCTGCCTGGCACCCTCCCCATGGCATCACTTGTATCAGCACCTCGTTTCAGGAGGTCAGCATGCAACTGCTTTGCTTTCTCACAAATGATGGTCTCAGAAATGCTATCACTAGCTAACTGTTTTTGTTTACCCAAATCAACAACAGTTTTTCTACCTCTTCCATTGTTTGTGATCTTTGTTTTGTGAGCAGTGTCACCCTTTTGCAACATCAGTTCCTTTGATGACCTCTTTATTTTCAGTATGGTGCAGACTGTAGACTTCACCATACCAAACTGTGTAGAGGTCAGACACGTGAACACCACTCATACTTCGCTATGAGATCTTTTTTTCACCTTTATTGTGGTTCTAACAACTTTTCTTTATGGTTTGCTGCTTTCATTATCCTTCTTTTACTCCATGGTGGTTTATTTAATCAGAATATTTAGAAAAACAAACAAAAAGAAAAGCGAGAACGTTCACAGTAGATTTTATCGGGGGTGTGGACTGAGCGACAGGTGCGGGTAAAATGTTTTGGGCAAGCTTGGCGTGGGCCGAAAATGGTCGAAGGGTCGTTCGGGTCATCAGTCGGGTTATTTCGGGGTTCGGGCCACGACAGTTTGGTTTAGGAACCAAGCTTATGTTCGATAACCAAAACATTTTTTCTCAAACAACATGTTGGAAAACCGAATTGTTCGAGAACCGAGACACCACTGTACATAGTGTGTTTGAATCCCATTTTGTTACCGACACCACTGTACAGTGTGTTTGAATCCCATTTTGTTACCGACACCACTGTACATAGTGTGTTTGAATCCCATTTTGTTACCGACACCACTGTACATAGTGTGTTTGAATCCCATTTTGTTACCGACACCACTGTACATAGTGTGTTTGAATCCCATTTTGTTACCGACATCATACTACTTATAATAAAGTAAGTTTTGATCCTCCATTTTGTAAAAAAGGCACAACCGTCTTTTGTAATATCTTGGTCTTTCAGGCCCATTATCACGTGTTCTACTTGTTTCTTGAGCTGGTTCAAGGCCCTGATATCTTCTGTTGACAACGTAACGAACGAGTTATGATGACTTTGGTTTAGTTACACTACTTAAAACATAGAACTTGGTGTGAGAAAATAGAAACAGACTGCATTAGTTTACTTCCAAAACACCAACAAATCATGTATAGTATTATAACACACAAATACTTCTGAAACACCAACAAATCATGTATAGTATTATAACACACAAATACTTCTGAAACACCAACAAATCATGTATATATTATAGCACACACAAAATTTTGAAACACCAACTTCCCCAGTGGCACAGTGGTATGCCTGGACTTACACACTAAAAACCGCGTTTCGATACTCGTGGGTAGAGCACAGATAGCTCATTGTGTAGCTTTGTGCTTAATGCAAAACAAACCGAAACACCAACTAATAATGTATAGTATAGTACACACAAATACTCTGACACACCAACTAATCATGGAAACGTGCAATTCTTTTTTTTTTATCTTTAGTATCCTAATTGGACGTGCTAAGATTATGGGCTTGTAAGACTAAAGGTGGATTTGAATTCTTCACATTGGACACAGCAGAAATAGTTCATAACTAACTCTTTATTTTTTACAATAAGTTTTAGTAACGATTACTTTAATAAATAAATATCTTCACATTTGTAAGTTATATTTTGATCGTATCTTACCTTGCGATGTGTCTTGAATTGGTAGCCGCAAATGATGCTATTCCACCGGGCCGTGGCATCTGAGTCATCGCCGATAAAGGTTTATTATACTGCTGGTTTTCTTTCTTCGAAAAGTGAAGCATGCGGAAAAGCGTCCATCCATAATTATTGTCATTTTTATGTAAGCTACTTATGTGTGCAAGATTATATTTTGAAATCTGGGATAAAGCTCTTGTTAGGGTAAAATACATTTTAAAGAAAGCTCTAGGAAGCAAAGAAAGTAAATGTGTTTCGGACCTCGAGTGTCCTGTGTTACATTTGTCTTTCACATTTATAACTCATCATGAAATCAGATAGCAGCTTCTAAAAAAAACATCGAAACCATGGTTG
>NW_027467782.1:68723756-68756944 GCF_004210375.1 Tachypleus tridentatus | reverse complement strand
CCCAAGTTTATTTTTTTCAACATGCCTCCACAACAAGCGTCTGGAAAAGCTGTGAAGAAGGCCGGAAAGGCCCAGAAAGCCGTAATGAGCTGGAGACAAGAAAAGCGAAAGAAGAGGAGGAAGGAGAGCTTCAGTATTTACATTTACAAGGTTCTCAAGCAGGTCCATCCCGATACTGGAATCTCCAGCAAAGCTATGTCTATCATGAATAGCTTCGTGAACGACATTTTCGAGAGAATTGCTGCCGAAGCTTCTCGTCTGGCTCACTACAACAAGCGATCAACTATCACGAGCCGGGAGATCCAAACTGCAGTGCGTCTGCTTTTACCTGGAGAATTGGCCAAACACGCCGTCTCCGAAGGGACCAAGGCTGTGACTAAGTACACCAGTTCAAAGTAATGTGTTCTTCTTCTCTTTTCAATTCAAACGGCCCTTTTCAGGGCCACCACATCTTGAAAAGGAGAAAGTCACATCGAATCTATTTCACTATTAACAGTTCAAGCATGCTTTCTCTATAACCATGCTTATAACGTGCGAGTAGAAATACACACATTATTAGAGAGTTTTGTTCCATTCCCACCTCTATGCTCTCAGTGAGTATTTTCGTTTGTAGTTAAGTGAATGAAGACAGACGAACGAACGTATACACACCCAGCCAATACATGTCGTCACCGAATGGTACAAGATAATTATGATAATAACAAGAAAACGACAGCTACTCATTATTTAAGAAAGCAAAAAAATAGAATGACAGAGGGTTAATCGATACACGGAAATAGTTATTTCATTTAGAGTGACATCCATTACATGTTTAATATCCATGCGCTTGGGAGAAAACGAAATAGTGTCTGAGGGACAGAGCAACAGAGAAATTGTCTGTCAGAAGGTTTGTTTAGAATTAAGCACAAAGCTACTCAATGGGCTATCTGTGCTCTGCCCACCACGGGTATCGAAACCCGGTTTTTAGTGTGTAAGTCCGCAGACATACCACTGTGCCACTGGGGGGCCTCTATTAAGGAGCATAAATCATATTAGTTATTAATAACTAGTAAATCTAATAGTAAGGCACACTATTCAGCCGTATATGCATGTGCATACGGAATAGATTTCTCCATTACATTTGTGAAAGGCTCAGTACACTTCACTAACTAGTAAGGAGGCATACAATTTATATGGGTGGCTAGTAGTATAATACTGTTGCGAAAGAGTTAATTAATGAAGGAGCCCTGAGTTATTTTCCTTCGACCAATTGTGATTAAAACTAAAATGTAATTAAATGCAGTACTAATTGAAATTAAACTAAAGTTACGAATCATTAAGTATAATTTGAAAACGAGCATATCTATAACAGCACAGGGAAGAAATAAATAAAGTCGCACTACATTACTTTCTTTCTCGAACGTTCGTTAGACTACAAATCTGAGCATGAAACGTTTTTAAGAAATTTTTTTACCATTTCACTCGCTCGATATAACAAGTGTTGTTACGAGCGGAATGAGTGTTTTGTTTGTTTTTCTGTAACGACTTATATGGCAAACTCTTTATCAGGAGATGGTGGCCCTGAAAGGGCCGTTGATTTTGTGATATCACACAAAATTGGAAAAGAAGCAGCTTACTTATTTCTTTCCTGCCACCTTCTTGGAAGCAGCCTTTTAGGGCGGCTTTGGCCTTCTTGGGGCTTTCGGTTTACTGGCTGCAGGTTTCTTTGTTGGCTTCGCCACTTCTCTTTGGTTTTGCCTTTGCCTTGGGTTTTAGCAGCTGTCTTTGCTTTCTTCTCAGCTACTTTCTTGGGCTTACTCTGGGCTTTACTTTTCTTTGCAGTCGTTCCTTCTTTCTTCTTTGGTTTTTCACCACCTTCTCTTTGCTCTTTTGAGCACTCAGCTTGAAGGAACCCGTAGCTCCTTTTCCTTTAGTCTGTGTGAGAATGCCACTATTCACTGCTGATCGAAGATACTTCTTGATAAAGGGTTCATCCGCTCCACGTCGAGTTTATAGTTGGCAGCAATGTACTTTTGATAGCCTGGAGAGAAGAACCTCCGCGTTCTTTGAGAGAAGTAATGGCAGTGATTACCATTTCGGATACCTTAGGATGTACGGGTGCCGTTCTCGGTTTTTTCGCTTTTGTTTGCTCACCTTCTTAGGAGAAGGAGCCGTGGTAGGCGCCGTCGCATCAGCCATTTTAAAGCTTTTTTATTTATTAATCTTTCTACTCGGTTGAAAAATACGAGCACAAGCACGTGAAGACCTTAAGTAAAGAGAGAGCGGCCGTAATTGAGAGCTTCATCTAACTGAGAGAAGTCAGCTGGGGTCGCCATTTCTCGCGTCTGAACGTATCATCCGGCTGTGTTTGTTCACACAATTCTGGGTTCCTTTTGAGAAGTTTCGAATTTCCAAAATTTTTCCTAAGGTCTACTAAACGAAAGTTCGATCTTTCTTCTATAGATAGGTCTATCCACGATTCGTCAATGGTGGCATTTTTTACCATAAAATCGTGCACCAGTGCGAATGAGAAGCTTCTTTAGGATACAGTTTTTCTAATCGTTTCTCAAGTCACATCATAGAGTGTTTCAAGTAAACAAAACATTTCACATCGAATATCTATATCACACACCCTCAAATGAAAGTAGAGTATTTGTAAGAGAGCATTATATCATCGGAATATCACGTTAGAAACGAGGCAGTCTCTAACACGTCGTCATTTCATTTCATGTTGGGTAGTGCTAAGTGCAGAAGCTTGTTCCACGCTACAAAGAAATTCTCCCGAACAACACAGAAAAGTAGTTTCTATTCCTTATTCAGAAATTGTTTTCGATCCTTATTATCGTAAACAGTGCATTACAAAGAATATTCAAACAGCAAAACGATTACAGGCCACCTAAGCCAGTTTGAAAGCAAACTGGTGAGAGTTCGTGACAAATGAGAAACGAAACTAGTGTTCGTCGATACAATCATATAACACATATTCGATTTCAATAAGATGCCTTGAATCGTTAATTTATTTCTTTTATACTTCCTCTGAAGGTTGATTAATATATATAATATTTATATATATAGAAATAACGATGCAGTTTTGAAACGCAGTGTTCTTGGCTTCGTCGACCTTTCTGACATCATTAATTAAGGAATATTTTATTGTAGAGTCTATGTTTACACATATTTTCGGAGATAGAAAACTTTAGAGTGGTATCTAATAAGCTTGCAAGTTTCATCTTTGAATAGAAATTAACAATTGAGCAAGACATTCATTCGTCTCTCTAAGTGTATGTGTACTCAATAAGCGTAACGCTTCTTCATTGGCGAGTGTTATTTCTATTAATAAGATAACGGATTTACCCCTAACATATTTTATCTACCTGTTTCTCTAAATGATGTATAAAGTAACATGCACACAGAGTAAACTTGGAAATGAACACTAACCAAACAATTCCTAATTACGCACTACCAGTTCTTATAACATAAGTTATTTCACTAAAGTTAACTTGCAAAGCATAATGTTTATCCTTAACTTAACAGATATATATATATAACGTTTCCGAGTGAGGGAGGTAGAAATCGTATTGTGTGAAAAGGAGTTAGCTAGTAAGCAATTTGTGTACTTGTACGAGTACTTGAGAGAATTATAAGAAGTACGAAAATGTGGTATCTCTTCATTAGAGGTGGTGGCCCTGAAAAGGGCCGTTTTTTTGTTATAAAGTGAATATTTAACCTCCGAATCCGTACAGAGTGCGACCCTGTCGTTTCAGAGCATACACTACATCCATGGCGGTCACAGTCTTTCTTTTGGCGTGCTCCGTGTAGGTAACAGCATCACGGATTACGTTTTCCAAGAAAACTTTCAAAACACCTCGGGTTTCTTCGTAGATGAGACCAGAGATGCGCTTTACACCGCCTCTGCGAGCTAGACGTCTGATGGCTGGCTTCGTGATACCCTGGATATTGTCTCTGAGAACCTTACGATGACGTTTTGCTCCACCTTTACCGAGACCCTTGCCACCTTTTCCTCTTCCAGACATGGCGTAAATGTAGAAATATTAAAGAATAATCTCTGCTCGAACAGCTCAAAAAAACGAAAACAACCACTATCGGTAACACTATATAATCTTAGCGCGGCCCTCTCGGAAAGCTCCTCGTCGCTTAACGTTGAACAGCAAAACTGTGATCATAGAAACTGAAAACATTTATTGAGAACTAACTAAGAACCATCAAAGAAATGTGTTGGATCATATTATTATTTATTTTACCGAAAACAACTTCCATCTAGATATTCACGAGGTTACTTGGTGGACTGGACAAAATGTACATGTACTTCTCGAAAGGAAATATGTCCCAGCAGAATAACTATGTAAAATAAAATTAAAAATATAAATAAAAATAAAATAAAGATTCTTACACATATCTTTCAGACGATAAGAAAGTACCATCAGTAAGAATTATATTTCATTCGAATATTGGTAACGTATTGCTATACCGTTTTGTTTGAGTATTACAATCCAAAGTTGCTTCAGAAACCAAAAGTGGTGCAAACTAGGATTGAGAATCACAACTCTTTGTCCAATGGCGTCTCGACTCTGCGTCCTGTACAATGATTGGTGGAGCACGACCAATGAGAAGCTCTCTCGAACGGAAAGCGCAAAGTTTGAAAAGATAAACAAAAAGCGCCTTGGAACGATGAGGATTCTGCGCTTGGACAGGGTAAAGGAAGGACATACCTCTGAAAGGCTCTAGATTTCTACGTGTTATATTTTGCTTCATATTTTGTTAGTGTTTTTACTTTTCACTTCGAATTTTAGTTTTACGCCAGTAGACAGAAGACCTTATTTGAATTGGCCCAAGACAGGAAATACCCCTTCGCTAAACAACGAGGCGACATGCCGGTCGGGGAGTCGGAGACCAGGGAAAGCGATGTAGCGTCTGAGACTGAGGGAGCAAGCCCGTCTGTTTCAGGGACAAAAAGTAAGTCTAGTGACTGTGGCCAAACAGATAATGATAATTTAAAATTAAAATCTTTAATGTTCATAGCCGAAAAAGAACTAAAAGCTAAGTTAACGCCGGTTAAAGAAAATACTGTAAGGACTCGAAAAAAACGAAAACTAGTAAAAGATATTATGATTTCAGCATGTGAAGACAATGTACCTAAGACTACGGTTATAGACTTTAATATGCCAAAACTAGCAGTACTAGCAACCCAAACCCCACCCTGGATATTCAAAACAAACATGTTCAGATTAAAGACGAAGTTCTTTCTGACGACGAAGGCTTCACGCTTGTGCAGACTCGAAGTCAAAAAAACAAATTAAACAAAGAACAACCACCACAGACACACATACACAAATCGCACCAAAATCACCTAAGCACGCAGTTATAATCCAAGGAGTTCCTGGTAGTTACAACCAACCACAATTGGCCAAAAGAAATATACAGGTGCAAACCTAATACAAAGATTACTAATATTAAGCGTCTGCCCAGAGGCGGTGTTCTGGTTCAAGGACAGGAACCCGCTGACTTAAACAGTCTACTAAAAGCTTGGCCTGCAGACGCATTCAAAACAGGAAGCATTACAATACACCTACCAGGAACTAAACCAACACCGAAATCTTTTGTGATACGAGGTGTACATAATTCAATAGACATAGAAGACGTTAAGGAAGAGTTAAGTACACAAAACATAAAACACATTTCAGTTGAGCGTATAATTTCAAATATTACTAAAAGACCCACAAACCTAATCAAAGTAGTCACAGACAACAGCCAGGATATTACACAATTCATTAATAATGGTATCACTATGTGGTATCATAAGTACACAGTAGAACAAACAAAAACACCAGCAGTGGTTGTCACACAGTGCTACCAATGCCAAAGGTTTGGACATGTAGCAGCAGCATGCCAAGCAAATGCGCGTTGTGTGGGCTGTGGGAGAATCACCACATTACACAGTGTACAAAACAGAACCCCAAACCCAAATGCTGCAATTGTGGGAAGAACACACGGCAAATTATAAAGGTTGCCAGAAATATAAATCCATAAAAACACACTTATACGAAATTAAAATCCCAACATGAACAAGCCGCCACCACCACGAACAATTAAGGAACCCACACCTACCACTCCAGCACCACAAAGTACAACTACACAGACAAACACATACGCTGCAGTGGTTAAAAATTCATCATCCCGACATGAAAACCATTACCAAGTGAAGAGGAAATACCAAAACCACCTCAAAATACACAACCAACAACAATTGAAACAACATTGACAACTGCCATAACTTCCACCTTCTCGGAAATAATGGCAGAATATACAAATCCCACAAACACCAACAGTCTCACAGACATAATTGTTAAAATCATATTGAAAACATACACAAGTTCTTGCCGCAAATTTTAACCTCCATCATAAACTCTACTAGACATGGATAACTTCACAGTTCTACACATCAATATCCAGGGTGCTCTTGCTTCCAAGAAACATGAGATTGAAGATACAACAAGCTCCATAAAACCTGATGTAATCATAATTAGTGAAACTCTTCTATATAACTACCATAGATTTAAATTAAACGGCTACTCTACTATTAGACATGACAGGAAGGATAATAGAGATCCAAACAGAGGTCTTTTATTATTGTATAAGACTGAACTTATAGTTCAGGAACTTACTATCCCTTCCAGTAATGAATCTATAGTTATTAATGTAAAACGCAAAATCAGACAGACGTTACTGTGGCGGGCATCTACTGCTCGCCTAGTACCGTGTTAGATGTAAATCTATTGAATATATTGTATAATAGCAACTGTAATCTTATTATTATCGGCGACCTAAACAGTAAACATATAGCATTCAACTGTCGTTGCTCAAACGCAAATGGCAAATTACTTTATCAATTTCTGGACGAATCAAACATGACTTTATTAAACGATGCAACACCGACACATATCTCGTACGCACATGGCACCAGTGAAATACTGGACCTATGCCTGTGTTCGTCAAATATGAGTCGCAAATTGTAAATTTTCATGTTGGTCACGATATAGATAGTGACCACCTTCCAGTTTGGTGTATCTTCAATCTCACCCCCACTTAAATAAAATCATAGTGAGAGACCAACTGAACTACAAAAGCTAATTGGCCAGTTTTCCAAACTATATTAAATGAAACCTTACCTCCAGAAGTACTACATATTGCCGCGGACGCATCAGATATAGATGCATACTGTCATATCATCTCTGAGTGTCTAAAACATGCAGCCAACAGTTCGATACCGAAACAAAACACTTCACAACAACTCATTCATGGCAACCACATAAAGATATAATACACTTAATTAAAACAGACGTATACTCCGCAGACAGTACATTCAAAATCGAAACCCCACACTTAAAACTCAGATAAACACAATAAGAAATAAAATACGAAACTTAATCAGACAACAGAAACAAGAAAACTGGGACACCTTCTGTTCCGATCTAAATCATAAAACTGATCCTAAACAATTCTGGACACATTTGAAAAGATTTACAAACACAGGAACAACAAACACAGTATATCCACCACTGGAACTGGATGGAGAAACAGCATACACTAACACAGAAAAAGCCGAGATATTTAAAAACACCTAGAAAACACGTTCAAAACACATCATGAACCAGACATGAACAGATACTTTTATAATACAGTCACAAACTTTATTGACCAAAACAGAAGCATTTTACACCTAAATTTCCAGTCAACAATATTACACACCAAGAAAAAACAAAAGACTGGAGCACTCATCAACTGGTAAAACATATCACTGTTACAGAAGTAGTAACTGCTATTAAAAACACAAAAACAAAGCTCCTGGAGAAGATGGTATTCAAGCTATCCTCCTAAAACAAGGCACTCAGAGATTATATGAACACCTAACAGCGTTATTTAATCTCTCACTATCAGCTGGATATATCCCCGTTTCTTGGAAGGAAGCAAT
This sequence comes from Tachypleus tridentatus, assembly GCF_004210375.1. NCBI lineage: Eukaryota > Metazoa > Arthropoda > Merostomata > Xiphosura > Limulidae > Tachypleus > Tachypleus tridentatus. The sequence goes on along the minus strand of NW_027467782.1, from coordinate 68,748,975 downwards.
AGTATTAATGTTCCAGAAAGAAGGAAAGTCAGCGAATAAACCAAACAACTACCGCCCGATTAGCTTAACCAGTTGTATTGGCAAAGTATTAGAGAGGATAATTAGTAATCGTCTGTCAGTTTACTTAGAAGAAAATTCAAAATTACCAGAAATTCAAAACGGATTTCGAAAAACCGCCAAACTACAGACCACCTGATTCGACTTACAGAATCAATTACCGACAGCTTCAACAAAAAAGAATGCACTGTAGCTTGCTTTCTCGACATTGAGAAAGCATTTGACACAGTGTGGCATAACGGCTTAAGACATAGATTGCTTGAAATGGCATTACCCCAGGAAACTATTCGCTGGCTGTCCAACTTCCTGGATAACAGAATGTGTAAAGTAAATGTAAATGGGGCCCACTCAGGGTCCTTTTCACCCGAAGCAGGAGTCCCGCAGGAGGGGTTGTTAGCCCTATATTATTTATCATGTACGTGAGTAATATGCCTCTGTCGGACCTAAATTTAGGTTATGCATCACAGTTCGCTGACGATGTAGCAGTCTGGAAAAGTGCCCCCACTCCGTCAATAGCAGCAACGAACCTACAACCAGTCCTAAATAACATCGAAGAATACTGCCAGAAATACAGAATCAAAATTAATATTCCAAAAACCCAAGTCATAGTATTCAGCAGACTGAATAAGCTGAAAAAGATCCACCAAAACTCTATATGAATGGATCACTTTTACTGACTGCTACTTCTGCTAAATTTCTAGGTCTAACCTATGACTCAAAATTAACGTGGCTACCACATATTAAAAATGTACTGATACGAATCTGGAAAAGAGCAAACTATGCAAGAAGTCTTTCAGGTAAAATCCAAGGAACATCACCAGACAACATACTTAAAATCTACAAAACGTACATTAGACCAACAATAGAATATGCATCACCTGCCTGGATTAACATAGCACCCACACATGTACAGAAACTTCAACGTATACAAAATTCTGTACTAACTTCAGCATACAAAGTACCACGTAGCACCTCAACCACATTCATGCACAAGTATGCAAACATAGATACAATAGCTGAAAGACTCTTGCATAATTCTCTAAAATATTTCAATAAGAATTGGCACAAAATGACTTAATGTGTGATCTCGACAGATATCACGTACATGATGTAAATGGTACTAAATACCTCTCCCCTTTAACATATATTTAAGAAATGTAACACAAGCTGGCCACTATGCACTAGACACTTAGTCCTTGTTTCTTTTATTTTTATAATTATTATTTTCTTTTTTTAATCATTATTATTATTTTTATTTTCTTCTCTTTTGAATTATTATTCAAGTATTGAATAATAATTATTATTATTACTTTCTTTTCTGTGTGAGTGTTTGTGTTACTACAAGTAGTAGTAGCATTCTCTCAATCGAGAAAAAGGAGAAAAAAATACAAAAAAATATATATATATATATGAAAATACAAAAAAAAAAAATTAAATGGAAAAAAAAAAAAAACTCCTTGTTCGTCCATGCATGGACTGAGCCCTGAAATGGACCTGAGTATGATGTTATACTTTTACTCTGGCCCAAAGCTTTAAAAAAAAAAAAAAAAAAAAAAACCCTAAAGACAGACGCTATAATCGTTCGGGAGGGAGGAAGAGGTCAAATGTACCTGACCCTCCTGGGTATTTAACAACATCAATACCCAAATACCCACACAGTCAAACTTGGAACGATGATCATTCTTAGCACGGAAGTCGAAGAGTGTAGTAGGATTGTAGTTCTACGTACGTTTGTAATATAGCACGGACAAAACGAAATTATGGCTCGCACGAAACAAACTGCAAGAAAATCCACGGGCGGAAAAGCACCAAGAAAACAACTGGCCACTAAAGCTGCCCGAAAGAGCGCTCCAGCAACAGGAGGTGTAAAGAAACCTCATCGTTACAGGCCAGGAACAGTAGCCCTCCGTGAAATCCGTCGATACCAGAAGTCAACTGAGCTGCTCATTCGAAAATTACCTTTCCAGAGACTGGTGAGAGAAATTGCCCAGGACTTCAAGACTGACCTTAGATTCCAGAGCTCTGCTGTCATGGCTCTTCAGGAGGCCAGTGAGGCGTACTTGGTGGGTCTCTTCGAAGACACTAACCTGTGTGCCATTCACGCAAAGAGAGTGACCATCATGCCGAAAGACATCCAACTCGCACGTAGAATTCGAGGGGAACGAGCCTAAATAGAGAGAGAGGTATTGTAACTTACCCTCGCCAATAAACAAACGGCCCTTTCAGGGCCACCACATCCTGAACAAAGAGTATGCCATTCGCACACATCACGACTACTTGTACTATGTTAGTAACATACATCTTTTCAAGTTGAATTTGCACGTAAGAAATGCAAGGAGTTGTAGTTTAGCAGCAGCCGTCTTTTCTCTTACGAAAGTTTGTGAGTTAAGTCTTCTTTCGTTTTACTTTATCAAGGAACCTTTTAAATTATTACACTTACTCGACGTGCATGAAACAGTTTTCAAAAATTCCTGCATGTTCGATATTTAATCTAGTTATGTGCCTGAGAGAAGTATAAAATTTCATATTACGAAGTTGGTGTGTTTTCTTGTTCTCCTTCGAAATATATTATTGTGCTGCAGAAAATGACGTATTGGTTTGTTTTCATTTTTCTCTTTCCGTGTAACGACATCTATGAAGGTAGGTACATTCCTTTCAGGTTAAGAATATTGAAAAGAAATGGCAATAGCTTACGAACTACACATACTACTCAGCTTACTTAGAAAGACGAACATAGTCTGGTTACGACAGTGAACACTGTCAACAACGTATCGTTATGTTGGTATAAGAGAAAACCTAACTGTGACGATCTACTTATATAGCAAGTACTATAATGAATCGTAGTAAAACGTTTTGTTTTATGATTATTTATTTATTTATGTATTATGGAAGATGGGATAATAAGGTTTGTCGTACACAAGAGACACGCCTTTTGTTGCGTGTTCTGTGAAAATTATTAACACGAGATGTATGGCGAAGGAACTGTACTATCTCTCCATCAGGAGGTGGTGGCCCTGAAAAGGGCCGTTTGATATTTTGTTAATATTTACCGACTTACTTCTTTTCGGTCTTCTTGGGCAATAAGACAGCCTGAATGTTTGGCAGAACGCCTCCCTGGGCGATAGTAACACCCTGTAGCAACTTGTTGAGTTCTTCGTCATTACGAATGGCAAGTTGCAAGTGACGAGGAATGATCCTAGTCTTCTTGTTATCACGTGCAGCGTTACCTGCTAACCCAAAACTTCAGCAGCCAGGTACTCCAAGACAGCAGCGAGGTAGACGGGTGCTCCAGCTCCTACTCGCTCGGCATAGTTTCCTTTTCGAAGGAGACGATGTATACGCCCGACTGGAAACTGGAGTCCAGCTCTGCTTGAACGGGATTTAGCCTTGGCCTTCACTTTGCCACCTTTGCCTCGCCCAGACATTTTCCCTTAGTTTTCTCTGAAACTAAGAACGAAAAATAGACAGTAAAACACGGTACTCACTATGTGGAATGAATACGTATTGTGACTATTACACTGTTCACTCACTTAGTTTTATCAACTTTGTAGGATTGAACGAGATATATTGAGTCGCCTGTGACGGCCGCGCTTCTCGCGACAGCTATCGAATTCGCAAACCAAAATGCTATTGGCTACTTTTCAATCCTGCAGCGCGCAATTTAAACGCTGACTGAATTTTGCCCAAGTTTATTTTTTCAACATGCCTCCACAACAAGCGTCTGGAAAAGCTGTGAAGAAGGCCGGAAAGGCCCAGAAAGCCGTACGAGCTGGAGACAAGAAAAAAGCGAAAGAAGAGGAGGAAGGAGAGCTTCAGTATTTACATTTACAAGGTTCTCAAGCAGGTCCATCCCGATACTGGAATCTCCAGCAAAGCTATGTCTATCATGAATAGCTTCGTGAACGACATTTTCGAGAGAATTGCTGCCGAAGCTTCTCGTCTGGCTCACTACAACAAGCGATCAACTATCACGAGCCGGGAGATCCAAACTGCAGTGCGTCTGCTTTTACCTGGAGAATTGGCCAAACACGCCGTCTCCGAAGGGACCAAGGCTGTGACTAAGTACACCAGTTCAAAGTAATGTGTTCTTCTTCTCTTTTCATTCAAACGGCCCTTTTCAGGGCCACCACATCTTGAAAAGGAGAAAGTCACATCGAATCTATTTCACTATTAACAGTTCAAGCATGCTTTCTCTATAACCATGCTTATAACGTGCGAGTAGAAATACACACATTATTAGAGAGTTTTGTTCCATTCCCACCTCTATGCTCTCAGTGAGTATTTTTCGTTTGTAGTTAAGTGAATGAAGACAGACGAACGAACGTATACACACCCAGCCAATACATGTCGTCACCGAATGGTACAAGATAATTATGATAATAACAAGAAAACGACAGCTACTCATTATTTAAGAAAGCAAAAAAGATAGAATGACAGAGGGTTAATCGATACACGGAAATAGTTATTTCATTTAGAGTGACATCCATTACATGTTTAATATCCATGCGCTTGGGAGAAAACGAAATAGTGTCTGAGGGACAGAGCAACAGAGAAATTGTCTCTCAGAAGGTTTGTTTAGAATTAAGCACAAAGCTACTCAATGGGCTATCTGTGCTCTGCCCACCACGGGTATCGAAACCCGGTTTTAGTGTGTAAGTCCGCAGACATACCACTGTGCCACTGGGGCCTCTATTAAGGAGCATAAATCATATTAGTTATTAATAACTAGTAAATCTAATAGTAAGGCACACTATTCAGCCGTATATGCATGTGCATACGGAATAGATTTCTCCATTACATTTGTGAAAGGCTCAGTACACTTCACTAACTAGTAAGGAGGCATACAATTTATATGGGTGGCTAGTAGTATAATACTGTTGCGAAAGAGTTAATTAATGAAGGAGCCCTGAGTTATTTTCCTTCGACCAATTGTGATTAAAACTAAAATGTAATTAAATGCAGTACTAATTGAAATTAAACTAAAGTTACGAATCATTAAGTATAATTTGAAAACGAGCATATCTATAACAGCACAGGGAAGAAATAAATAAAGTCGCACTACATTACTTTCTTTTCTCGAACGTTCGTTAGACTACAAATCTGAGCATGAAACGTTTTAAGAAATTTTTTACCATTTCACTCGCTCGATATAACAAGTGTTGTTACGAGCGGAATGAGTGTTTTGTTTGTTTTTCTGTAACGACTTATATGGCAAACTCTTTATCAGGAGATGGTGGCCCTGAAAAGGGCCGTTGATTTTGTGATATCACACAAAATTGGAAAAGAAGCAGCTTACTTATTTCTTTCCTGCCACCTTCTTGGAAGCAGCCTTTTAGGGGCGGCTTTGGCCTCTTTGGGGCTTTCGGTTTACTGGCTGCAGGTTTCTTTGTTGGCTTCGCCACTTTCTTTGGTTTTGCCTTTGCCTTTGGTTTTTTTAGCAGCTGTCTTTGCTTTCTTCTCAGCTACTTTCTTGGGCTTACTCGGGGCTTTACTTTTCTTTGCAGTCGTTCCTTCTTTCTTCTTTGGTTTTTCACCACCTTCTCTTTGCTCTTTTGAGCACTCAGCTTGAAGGAACCCGTAGCTCCTTTTCCTTTAGTCTGTGTGAGAATGCCACTATTCACTGCTGATCGAAGATACTTCTTGATAAAGGGTTCATCCGCTCCACGTCGAGTTTATAGTTGGCAGCAATGTACTTTTTGATAGCCTGGAGAGAAGAACCTCCGCGTTCTTTGAGAGAAGTAATGGCAGTGATTACCATTTCGGATACCTTAGGATGTACGGGTGCCGTTCTCGGTTTTTTCGCTTTTTGTTTGCTCACCTTCTTAGGAGAAGGAGCCGTGGTAGGCGCCGTCGCATCAGCCATTTTTAAAGCTTTTTTATTTATTAATCTTTCTACTGGTTGAAAAATACGAGCACAAGCACGTGAAGACCTTAAGTAAAGAGAGAGCGGCCGTAATTGAGAGCTTCATCTAACTGAGAGAAGTCAGCTGGGGTCGCCATTTCTCGCGTCTGAACGTATCATCCGGCTGTGTTTGTTCACACAATTCTGGGTTCCTTTGAGAAGTTTCGAATTTCCAAAATTTTTCCTAAGGTCTACTAAACGAAAGTTCGATCTTTCTTCTATAGATAGGTCTATCCACGATTCGTCAATGGTGGCATTTTTACCATAAAATCGTGCACCAGTGCGAATGAGAAGCTTCTTTAGGATACAGAAGTTTTTCTAATCGTTTCTCAAGTCACATCATAGAGTGTTTCAAGTAAACAAAACATTTCACATCGAATATCTATATCACACACCCTCAAATGAAAGTAGAGTATTTGTAAGAGAGCATTATATCATCGGAATATCACGTTAGAAACGAGGCAGTCTCTAACACGTCGTCATTTCATTTCATGTTGGGTAGTGCTAAGTGCAGAAGCTTGTTCCACGCTACAAAGAAATTCTCCCGAACAACACAGAAAAGTAGTTTCTATTCCTTATTCAGAAATTGTTTTCGATCCTTATTATCGTAAACAGTGCATTACAAAGAATATTCAAACAGCAAAACGATTACAGGCCACCCTAAGCCAGTTTGAAAGCAAACTGGTGAGAGTTCGTGACAAATGAGAAACGAAACTAGTGTTCGTCGATACAATCATATAACACATATTCGATTTCAATAAGATGCCTTGAATCGTTAATTTATTTCTTTTTATACTTCCTCTGAAGGTTGATTAATATATATAATATTTATATATATAGAAATAACGATGCAGTTTTGAAACGCAGTGTTCTTGGCTTCGTCGACCTTTCTGACATCATTAATTAAGGAATATTTTATTGTAGAGTCTATGTTTACACATATTTTTCGGAGATAGAAAACTTTAGAGTGGTATCTAATAAGCTTGCAAGTTTCATCTTTGAATAGAAATTAACAATTGAGCAAGACATTCATTCGTCTCTCTAAGTGTATGTGTACTCAATAAGCGTAACGCTTCTTCATTGGCGAGTGTTATTTCTATTAATAAGATAACGGATTTACCCCTAACATATTTTATCTACCTGTTTCTCTAAATGATGTATAAAGTAACATGCACACAGAGTAAACTTGGAAATGAACACTAACCAAACAATTCCTAATTACGCACTACCAGTTCTTATAACATAAGTTATTTCACTAAAGTTAACTTGCAAAGCATAATGTTTATCCTTAACTTAACAGATATATATATATAACGTTTCCGAGTGAGGGAGGTAGAAATCGTATTGTGTGAAAAGGAGTTAGCTAGTAAGCAATTTGTGTACTTGTACGAGTACTTGAGAGAATTATAAGAAGTACGAAAATGTGGTATCTCTTCATTAGAGGTGGTGGCCCTGAAAAGGGCCGTTTTTTTTGTTATAAAGTGAATATTTAACCTCCGAATCCGTACAGAGTGCGACCCTGTCGTTTCAGAGCATACACTACATCCATGGCGGTCACAGTCTTTCTTTTGGCGTGCTCCGTGTAGGTAACAGCATCACGGATTACGTTTTCCAAGAAAACTTTCAAAACACCTCGGGTTTCTTCGTAGATGAGACCAGAGATGCGCTTTACACCGCCTCTGCGAGCTAGACGTCTGATGGCTGGCTTCGTGATACCCTGGATATTGTCTCTGAGAACCTTACGATGACGTTTTGCTCCACCTTTACCGAGACCCTTGCCACCTTTTCCTCTTCCAGACATGGCGTAAATGTAGAAATATTAAAGAATAATCTCTGCTCGAACAGCTCAAAAAACGAAAACAACCACTATCGGTAACACTATATAATCTTAGCGCGGCCCTCTCGGAAAGCTCCTCGTCGCTTAACGTTGAACAGCAAAACTGTGATCATAGAAACTGAAAACATTTATTGAGAACTAACTAAGAACCATCAAAGAAATGTGTTGGATCATATTATTATTTATTTTACCGAAAACAACTTCCATCTAGATATTCACGAGGTTACTTGGTGGACTGGACAAAATGTACATGTACTTCTCGAAAGGAAATATGTCCCAGCAGAATAACTATGTAAAATAAAATTAAAAATATAAATAAAAATAAAATAAAGATTCTTACACATATCTTTCAGACGATAAGAAAGTACCATCAGTAAGAATTATATTTCATTCGAATATTGGTAACGTATTGCTATACCGTTTTGTTTGAGTATTACAATCCAAAGTTGCTTCAGAAACCAAAAGTGGTGCAAACTAGGATTGAGAATCACAACTCTTTGTCCAATGGCGTCTCGACTCTGCGTCCTGTACAATGATTGGTGGAGCACGACCAATGAGAAGCTCTCTCGAACGGAAAGCGCAAAGTTTGAAAAGATAAACAAAAAGCGCCTTGGAACGATGATCATTCTTAGCACGGAAGTCGAAGAGTGTAGTAGGATTGTAGTTCTACGTACGTTTGTAATATAGCACGGACAAAACGAAATTATGGCTCGCACGAAACAAACTGCAAGAAAATCCACGGGCGGAAAAGCACCAAGAAAACAACTGGCCACTAAAGCTGCCCGAAAGAGCGCTCCAGCAACAGGAGGTGTAAAGAAACCTCATCGTTACAGGCCAGGAACAGTAGCCCTCCGTGAAATCCGTCGATACCAGAAGTCAACTGAGCTGCTCATTCGAAAATTACCTTTCCAGAGACTGGTGAGAGAAATTGCCCAGGACTTCAAGACTGACCTTAGATTCCAGAGCTCTGCTGTCATGGCTCTTCAGGAGGCCAGTGAGGCGTACTTGGTGGGTCTCTTCGAAGACACTAACCTGTGTGCCATTCACGCAAAGAGAGTGACCATCATGCCGAAAGACATCCAACTCGCACGTAGAATTCGAGGGGAACGAGCCTAAATAGAGAGAGAGGTATTGTAACTTACCCTCGCCAATAAACAAACGGCCCTTTTCAGGGCCACCACATCCTGAACAAAGAGTATGCCATTCGCACACATCACGACTACTTGTACTATGTTAGTAACATACATCTTTTCAAGTTGAATTTGCACGTAAGAAATGCAAGGAGTTGTAGTTTAGCAGCAGCCGTCTTTTCTCTTACGAAAGTTTGTGAGTTAAGTCTTCTTTCGTTTTACTTTATCAAGGAACCTTTAAATTATTACACTTACTCGACGTGCATGAAACAGTTTTCAAAAATTCCTGCATGTTCGATATTTAATCTAGTTATGTGCCTGAGAGAAGTATAAAATTTCATATTACGAAGTTGGTGTGTTTTCTTGTTCTCCTTCGAAATATATTATTGTGCTGCAGAAAATGACGTATTGGTTTGTTTTCATTTTCTCTTTCCGTGTAACGACATCTATGAAGGTAGGTACATTCCTTTCAGGTTAAGAATATTGAAAAGAAATGGCAATAGCTTACGAACTACACATACTACTCAGCTTACTTAGAAAGACGAACATAGTCTGGTTACGACAGTGAACACTGTCAACAACGTATCGTTATGCTGGTATAAGAGAAAACCTAACTGTGACGATCTACTTATATAGCAAGTACTATAATGAATCGTAGTAAAACGTTTTTGTTTTATGATTATTTATTTATTTATGTATTATGGAAGATGGGATAATAAGGTTTGTCGTACACAAGAGACACGCCTTTTGTTGCGTGTTCTGTGAAAATTATTAACACGAGATGTATGGCGAAGGAACTGTACTATCTCTCCATCAGGAGGTGGTGGCCCTGAAAAGGGCCGTTTGATATTTTGTTAATATTTACCGACTTACTTCTTTTCGGTCTTCTTGGGCAATAAGACAGCCTGAATGTTTGGCAGAACGCCTCCCTGGGCGATAGTAACACCCTGTAGCAACTTGTTGAGTTCTTCGTCATTACGAATGGCAAGTTGCAAGTGACGAGGAATGATCCTAGTCTTCTTGTTATCACGTGCAGCGTTACCTGCTAACCCAAAACTTCAGCAGCCAGGTACTCCAAGACAGCAGCGAGGTAGACGGGTGCTCCAGCTCCTACTCGCTCGGCATAGTTTCCTTTTCGAAGGAGACGATGTATACGCCCGACTGGAAACTGGAGTCCAGCTCTGCTTGAACGGGATTTAGCCTTGGCCTTCACTTTGCCACCTTTGCCTCGCCCAGACATTTTCCCTTAGTTTTTCTCTGAAACTAAGAACGAAAAATAGACAGTAAAACACGGTACTCACTATGTGGAATGAATACGTATTGTGACTATTACACTAAACTAAACTAACGTGGCAGGGGTTCAGTTTAGAGAGAGAGAATCTGAAGAGTTCTCTCTCCAACTAGGGTGTTCAGGAACTTTGTAGTTCCTCTTCGTCCCCTTTCGTGAATTGTTATTAGGATTAAGTGGTGTTTTTTTTTTATTATTATTATTTTAATAAATTAATTATCGTTATTATTCTTGACTTTTTGGGTGGGGAATGTCTCACTAAATGGTCTTTTGGGTGGAGGCAAAGGGAGGCAGTGGAAAGAAGGAAAGGTCGGGACCTGTCTCGAAAAAAGAAAAGTTGGTAGATGTGAACATGAATGTAATTCATTCAAGTTCAGATCAAATCAAACGGCCCGATTCTGGGTCTGGCAAAAGGTTGCCTGGGCTGGGATCTAGAAATCCAATGCCTGAAGATTTTGATGTGGGGAAACGGAGTACCCCGAGAAAACCCACTTTCACCCGACAGGCGCCGAAAGTTTTGCCTGTCGTGTGCCCTGTACCTGAAAAAAAAAAAAAGGAATTCATGTTAATAACATAGTTTTATGTATTTAGACTCTTTGTTGAGTGGGATTATTACACTAACTAACTAAAAAAAAACTAAACTAACGTGGCAGGGTTTATTTTAGAGAGAGAGAAACTCCGAAGAGTTCTCTCCAACTGGGGAGTGTTCAGGAACTTTGTAGTTCCTCTTCGTCCCCTTTCGTGGATTGTTATTAGGATTAAGTGGTGGTTTTTTTTGCATTATTATTTTAATAAATTAATTATCGTTATTATTCTTGACTTTTGGGTGGGAAATGTCTCACTAAATGGTCTTTTGGGTGGAGGCAAAGGTAGCAGTGGAAAGAAGGAAAGGTCAGGACCTGTCTCGAAAAGAAAAGTTGGGTAGATGTGAACATGAATGTAATTCATTCAAGTTCAGATCAAATCAAACGGCCTGATTCTGGGTCTGGCAAAAGGTTGCCTGGGCTGGGATCTAGAAATCCAATGCCTGAAGATTTTGATGTGGGGAAACGGGAGTACCCTGAGAAAACCCTTTCAGACAGGCGCCGAAAGTTTTGCCTGTCGTGTGCCCTGTACCTGAAAAAAAAAAAGGAATTCATGTTAATAACATAGTTTTTATGTATTTAAACTCTTTGTTGAGTGGATTGTGATTCTTGAAATATGTTGTATGGTGATATGTATTTTGTTGGTGCACTTGATAATTTGTGTAGTGATGCCGTTAGTTTGTTTCTGTTTTCTGCTTTTCGATAATATTTCAGAAAGTTCTGTTATTCTATCTCTTATAGTTGGTAAATTACTAATTTGGTGTAGATAATTTGTTGGTGTAAAAGATGGTAAACTGAATGCGGATTTTAATATTTTGTTTTGTTGCACTTGGATTTTTTTTTTGGAGTGTGTTGTTTGACATGTTGTATGTTACTTGACATCCGTACTCTATTAGTGGACGGATGTAAGCCTTGTATACTTGTATAATGGTGTTCGGTGCGCATTTTGATTGTTTACCAGTTATAGTCTTTAGATATGAAATCCTTTTTTCTTATTGATGAGTGTATATTGTTTATGTGTTTTTTCCATGTTAGTTTTGTGTCGAAAGTGACGCCAAGGAATGTGATGTTTTTGCTCATGTTGATGGTTGTGTTTCCAAGTGATAGATTTATTTTTCCTAGATTTTTTCTTTGCTTCTTCAGTTTTCTATAGAAGGTGATTGCTTGTGTTTTTGTCGGATTTTAACAAGACCCTCCACTTGTTGCTCCATGTTGAGACGTTGTTTAGTGATTCTTGTACGCGAGACATGGCCATTACTGGGTTTCTGGAGGTGCTCCAGATTGCGATGTCATCTGCGTATTGTGAATTGTGTGTGTATGTTAGATTTGGAAAAGGTATGTCACTGACGAAAATTATGTAAAGAAGTGGAGAGAGGACTGATCCTTGGGGCACTCCTGCCGTTATATTAAACAATTTGGATATGGTTTTATTGACTTTTACTTGTGCTGTTCTATTGGTTAAAAAATTTGAAATCCATTTGACTATCGTAGGATTTATTTGTAGGTGGTTTAGTTTGTATATGATGGCATTGTGCCAAACGCTGTCGAATGCTTTTTTGACATCTAGGAATACCCCGATGGTTACTTGATTGTTGTTGTAAGCTTTGTATATTGATTCGGTGAGTCGTGTGAGGTGATCTGTTGTTTGTCTATTTTTCCTGGAGGCATTTTGAGATTCTGGAAGGATGTTGTTTGATTCGCAAAAATGGAGGAGACGGTTGAGATAATTCTCTCCATCAGTTTGCCAAGGCAGCTTAACAGACTGATGGGGCGGAAATTATCTGGATTTGTTCTGTTAGTTTGTTTCTTGGGGATCGTTGTTATGATGGCTTTTCCATGTGTCAGGGTAATACCCTGTCGCTAATGAAATGTTCATGATGTTTGTGAGGTGTTGTAGTAGGAGAGTGGAACTTTTTTTTGAGAATAATATTTGGTATTTGGTCATGTCCGGGGAAGTGTTCTTCAAGTTTTTTGATATTAATCTTTAGTTCCGGTTATGGTTATTTTTCTATTGATTGAATTTGAGTATGCTTCTAGTGTCTCTCCGGGAAATCCTGGTGAGAATGAAGCTTGGTTTGAGTTTATGTAGTTGTTGACATGGTGTTGGTGTTGTGTGTCGAAATCTACTGAGTTTAAATCGCTAAAAGCGGATTTGTAATAGTCAGCTAATAAGTCAGCTTTCTCTTCTGTCCGTCCTTGCGATTTTATTGTTGTGTGTGATGTGTTGTAACATGTGATTTGTGTTTTTGTCTGACGCAATACTCTTGAATTTTTTCCAGAATTCTTTTGGATTTTTCTTGGTTTTTTCTAAGTTCTTGCAGAAGTTATGCCAATTGTTTTCTCTGACTTTTTTAATTTCTTGTTTAATTTTTGTATTTGTTCTATTGATTTCTGTTTTAATGTGTGGATCACGTGTGATGTAGTGTATTCGTCGTAATTGTCTGCGTTTGATTATTAGTGCGTGAATTTCTGGTGTTAGAGTCCATTGAATAAGTGATTGTTTTCTTTTGATTTAGGAATTGTGTTTTTTTGTGGCTTTCTTTATGGCTTCTGTAATTTGATCAACATATTTGTCTAGTTCTGTTTTGTTGTTTACATGTTCGATTGGGTGGGGTAGGTATGATGGACTATTACACTGTTCACTCACTTAGTTTTATCAACTTTGTAGGATTGAACGAGATATATTGAGTCGCCTGTGACGGCCGCGCTTCTCGCGACAGCTATCGAATTCGCAAACCAAAATGCTATTGGCTACTTTTCAATCCTGCAGCGCGCAATTTAAACGCTGACTGAATTTTGCCCAAGTTTATTTTTTCAACATGCCTCCACAACAAGCGTCTGGAAAAGCTGTGAAGAAGGCCGGAAAGGCCCAGAAAGCCGTACGAGCTGGAGACAAGAAAAGCGAAAGAAGAGGAGGAAGGAGAGCTTCAGTATTTACATTTACAAGGTTCTCAAGCAGGTCCATCCCGATACTGGAATCTCCAGCAAAGCTATGTCTATCATGAATAGCTTCGTGAACGACATTTTCGAGAGAATTGCTGCCGAAGCTTCTCGTCTGGCTCACTACAACAAGCGATCAACTATCACGAGCCGGGAGATCCAAACTGCAGTGCGTCTGCTTTTACCTGGAGAATTGGCCAAACACGCCGTCTCCGAAGGGACCAAGGCTGTGACTAAGTACACCAGTTCAAAGTAATGTGTTCTTCTTTCTTTTCATCTCAAACGGCCCTTTCAGGGCCACCACATCTTGAAAAGGAGAAAGTCACATCGAATCTATTTCACTATTAACAGTTCAAGCATGCTTTCTATAACCATGCTTATAACGTGCGAGTAGAAATACACACATTATTAGAGAGTTTTGTTCCATTCCCACCTCTATGCTCTCAGTGAGTATTTTCGTTTGTAGTTAAGTGAATGAAGACAGACGAACGAACGTATACACACCCAGCCAATACATGTCGTCACCGAATGGTACAAGATAATTATGATAATAACAAGAAAACGACAGCTACTCATTATTTAAGAAAGCAAAAAAGATAGAATGACAGAGGGTTAATCGATACACGGAAATAGTTATTTCATTTAGAGTGACATCCATTACATGTTTAATATCCATGCGCTTGGGAGAAAACGAAATAGTGTCTGAGGGACAGAGCAACAGAGAAATTGTCTCTCAGAAGGTTTGTTTAGAATTAAGCACAAAGCTACTCAATGGGCTATCTGTGCTCTGCCCACCACGGGTATCGAAACCCGGTTTTAGTGTGTAAGTCCGCAGACATACCACTGTGCCACTGGGGGCCTCTATTAAGGAGCATAAATCATATTAGTTATTAATAACTAGTAAATCTAATAGTAAGGCACACTATTCAGCCGTATATGCATGTGCATACGGAATAGATTTCTCCATTACATTTGTGAAAGGCTCAGTACACTTCACTAACTAGTAAGGAGGCATACAATTTATATGGGTGGCTAGTAGTATAATACTGTTGCGAAAGAGTTAATTAATGAAGGAGCCCCGAGTTATTTTCCTTCGACCAATTGTGATTAAAACTAAAATGTAATTAAATGCAGTACTAATTGAAATTAAACTAAAGTTACGAATCATTAAGTATAATTTGAAAACGAGCATATCTATAACAGCACAGGGGAAGAAATAAATAAAGTCGCACTACATTACTTTCTTTTCTCGAACGTTCGTTAGACTACAAATCTGAGCATGAAACGTTTTAAGAAATTTTTACCATTTCACTCGCTCGATATAACAAGTGTTGTTACGAGCGGAATGAGTGTTTTGTTTGTTTTTCTGTAACGACTTATATGGCAAACTCTTTATCAGGAGATGGTGGCCCTGAAAAGGGCCGTTGATTTTGTGATATCACACAAAATTGGAAAAGAAGCAGCTTACTTATTTCTTTCCTGCCACCTTCTTGAAGCAGCCTTTTAGGGCGGCTTTGGCCTTCTTGGGGCTTTCGGTTTACTGGCTGCAGGTTTCTTTGTTGGCTTCGCCACTTTCTTTGGTTTTGCCTTTGCCTTGGTTTTAGCAGCTGTCTTTGCTTTCTTCTCAGCTACTTTCTTGGGCTTACTCTGGGCTTTACTTTTCTTTGCAGTCGTTCCTTCTTTCTTCTTTGGTTTTTTCACCACCTTCTCTTTGCTCTTTTGAGCACTCAGCTTGAAGGAACCCGTAGCTCCTTTTCCTTTAGTCTGTGTGAGAATGCCACTATTCACTGCTGATCGAAGATACTTCTTGATAAAAGGGTTCATCCGCTCCACGTCGAGTTTATAGTTGGCAGCAATGTACTTTTGATAGCCTGGAGAGAAGAACCTCCGCGTTCTTTGAGAGAAGTAATGGCAGTGATTACCATTTCGGATACCTTAGGATGTACGGGTGCCGTTCTCGGTTTTTTTCGCTTTTGTTTGCTCACCTTCTTAGGAGAAGGAGCCGTGGTAGGCGCCGTCGCATCAGCCATTTTTAAAGCTTTTTTATTTATTAATCTTTCTACTGGTTGAAAAATACGAGCACAAGCACGTGAAGACCTTAAGTAAAGAGAGAGCGGCCGTAATTGAGAGCTTCATCTAACTGAGAGAAGTCAGCTGGGGTCGCCATTTCTCGCGTCTGAACGTATCATCCGGCTGTGTTTGTTCACACAATTCTGGGTTCCTTTTGAGAAGTTTCGAATTTCCAAAATTTTTCCTAAGGTCTACTAAACGAAAGTTCGATCTTTCTTCTATAGATAGGTCTATCCACGATTCGTCAATGGTGGCATTTTTTACCATAAAATCGTGCACCAGTGCGAATGAGAAGCTTCTTTAGGATACAGAAGTTTTTCTAATCGTTTCTCAAGTCACATCATAGAGTGTTTCAAGTAAACAAAACATTTCACATCGAATATCTATATCACACACCCTCAAATGAAAGTAGAGTATTTGTAAGAGAGCATTATATCATCGGAATATCACGTTAGAAACGAGGCAGTCTCTAACACGTCGTCATTTCATTTCATGTTGGGTAGTGCTAAGTGCAGAAGCTTGTTCCACGCTACAAAGAAATTCTCCCGAACAACACAGAAAAGTAGTTTCTATTCCTTATTCAGAAATTGTTTTCGATCCTTATTATCGTAAACAGTGCATTACAAAGAATATTCAAACAGCAAAACGATTACAGGCCACCCTAAGCCAGTTTGAAAGCAAACTGGTGAGAGTTCGTGACAAATGAGAAACGAAACTAGTGTTCGTCGATACAATCATATAACACATATTCGATTTCAATAAGATGCCTTGAATCGTTAATTTATTTCTTTTTATACTTCCTCTGAAGGTTGATTAATATATATAATATTTATATATATAGAAATAACGATGCAGTTTTGAAACGCAGTGTTCTTGGCTTCGTCGACCTTTCTGACATCATTAATTAAGGAATATTTTATTGTAGAGTCTATGTTTACACATATTTTCGGAGATAGAAAACTTTAGAGTGGTATCTAATAAGCTTGCAAGTTTCATCTTTTGAATAGAAATTAACAATTGAGCAAGACATTCATTCGTCTCTCTAAGTGTATGTGTACTCAATAAGCGTAACGCTTCTTCATTGGCGAGTGTTATTTCTATTAATAAGATAACGGATTTACCCCTAACATATTTTATCTACCTGTTTCTCTAAATGATGTATAAAGTAACATGCACACAGAGTAAACTTGGAAATGAACACTAACCAAACAATTCCTAATTACGCACTACCAGTTCTTATAACATAAGTTATTTCACTAAAGTTAACTTGCAAAGCATAATGTTTATCCTTAACTTAACAGATATATATATATAACGTTTCCGAGTGAGGGAGGTAGAAATCGTATTGTGTGAAAAGGAGTTAGCTAGTAAGCAATTTGTGTACTTGTACGAGTACTTGAGAGAATTATAAGAAGTACGAAAATGTGGTATCTCTTCATTAGAGGTGGTGGCCCTGAAAAGGGCCGTTTTTTTGTTATAAAGTGAATATTTAACCTCCGAATCCGTACAGAGTGCGACCCTGTCGTTTCAGAGCATACACTACATCCATGGCGGTCACAGTCTTTCTTTTGGCGTGCTCCGTGTAGGTAACAGCATCACGGATTACGTTTTCCAAGAAAACTTTCAAAACACCTCGGGTTTCTTCGTAGATGAGACCAGAGATGCGCTTTACACCGCCTCTGCGAGCTAGACGTCTGATGGCTGGCTTCGTGATACCCTGATATTGTCTCTGAGAACCTTACGATGACGTTTTGCTCCACCTTTACCGAGACCCTTGCCACCTTTTCCTCTTCCAGACATGGCGTAAATGTAGAAATATTAAAGAATAATCTCTGCTCGAACAGCTCAAAAAACGAAAACAACCACTATCGGTAACACTATATAATCTTAGCGCGGCCCTCTCGGAAAGCTCCTCGTCGCTTAACGTTGAACAGCAAAACTGTGATCATAGAAACTGAAAACATTTATTGAGAACTAACTAAGAACCATCAAAGAAATGTGTTGGATCATATTATTATTTATTTTTACCGAAAACAACTTCCATCTAGATATTCACGAGGTTACTTGGTGGACTGGACAAAATGTACATGTACTTCTCGAAAGGAAATATGTCCCAGCAGAATAACTATGTAAAATAAAATTAAAAATATAAATAAAAATAAAATAAAGATTCTTACACATATCTTTCAGACGATAAGAAAGTACCATCAGTAAGAATTATATTTCATTCGAATATTGGTAACGTATTGCTATACCGTTTTGTTTGAGTATTACAATCCAAAGTTGCTTCAGAAACCAAAAAGTGGTGCAAACTAGGATTGAGAATCACAACTCTTTGTCCAATGGCGTCTCGACTCTGCGTCCTGTACAATGATTGGTGGAGCACGACCAATGAGAAGCTCTCTCGAACGGAAAGCGCAAAGTTTGAAAAAGATAAACAAAAGCGCCTTGGAACGATGAATCCAAGGAGTTCCTGGTAGTTACAACCAACCACAATTGGCCAAAGAAATATACAGGTGCAAACCTAATACAAAGATTACTAATATTAAGCGTCTGCCCAGAGGCGGTGTTCTGGTTCAAGGACAGGAACCCGCTGACTTAAACAGTCTACTAAAAGCTTGGCCTGCAGACGCATTCAAAACAGGAAGCATTACAATACACCTACCAGGAACTAAACCAACACCGAAATCTTTTGTGATACGAGGTGTACATAATTCAATAGACATAGAAGACGTTAAGGAAGAGTTAAGTACACAAAACATAAAACACATTTCAGTTGAGCGTATAATTTCAAATATTACTAAAAGACCCACAAACCTAATCAAAGTAGTCACAGACAACAGCCAGGATATTACACAATTCATAAATAATGGTATCACTATGTGGTATCATAAGTACACAGTGGAACAAACAAAAACACCAGCAGTGGTTGTCACACAGTGCTACCAATGCCAAAGGTTTGACATGTAGCAGCAGCATGCCAAGCAAATGCGCGTTGTGTGGGCTGTGGGAGAATCACCACATTACACATTGTACAAAACAGAACCCCAAACCCAAATGCTGCAATTGTGGGAAGAACACACGGCAAATTATAAAGGTTGCCAGAAATATAAATCCATAAAAACACACTTATACGAAATTAAAATCCCAACATGAACAAGCCGCCACCACCACGAACAATTAAGGAACCCACACCTACCACTCCAGCACCACAAAGTACAACTACACAGACAAACACATACGCTGCAGTGGTTAAAAATTCATCATCCCGACAGGAAAACCATTACCAAGTGAAGAGGAAATACCAAAACCACCTCAAAATACACAACCAACAACAATTGAAACAACATTGACAACTGCCATAACTTCCACCTTCTCGGAAATAATGGCAGAATATACAAATCCCACAAACACCAACAGTCTCACAGACATAATTGTTAAAATCATATTGAAAAACATACACAAGTTCTTGCCGCAAATTTTAACCTCCATCATAAACTCTACTAGACATGGATAACTTCACAGTTCTACACATCAATATCCAGGGTGCTCTTGCTTCCAAGAAACATGAGATTGAAGATACAACAAGCTCCATAAAACCTGATGTAATCATAATTAGTGAAACTCTTCTGTATAACTACCATAGATTTAAATTAAACGGCTACTCTACTATTAGACATGACAGGAAGGATAATAGAGATCCAAACAGAGGTCTTTATTATTGTATAAGACTGAACTTATAGTTCAGGAACTTACTATCCCTTCCAGTAATGAATCTATAGTTATTAATGTAAAAACGCAAAATCAGACAGACGTTACTGTGGCGGGCATCTACTGCTCGCCTAGTACCGTGTTAGATGTAAATCTATTGAATATATTGTATAATAGCAACTGTAATCTTATTATTATCGGCGACCTAAACAGTAAACATATAGCATTCAACTGTCGTTGCTCAAACGCAAATGGCAAATTACTTTATCAATTTCTGGACGAATCAAACATGACTTTATTAAACGATGCAACACCGACACATATCTCGTACGCACATGGCACCAGTGAAATACTGGACCTATGCCTGTGTTCGTCAAATATGAGTCGCAAATTCGTAAATTTTCATGTTGGTCACGATATAGATAGTGACCACCTTCCAGTTTGGTGTATCTTCAATCTCACCCCCACTTAAATAAAATCATAGTGAGAGACCAACTGAACTACAAAAAAGCTAATTGGCCAGTTTTCCAAACTATATTAAATGAAACCTTACCTCCAGAAGTACTACATATTGCCGCGGACGCATCAGATATAGATGCATACTGTCATATCATCTCTGAGTGTCTAAAACATGCAGCCAACAGTTCGATACCGAAACAAAAACACTTCACAACAACTCATTCATGGCAACCACATAAAGATATAATACACTTAATTAAAAACAGACGTATACTCCGCAGACAGTACATTCAAAATCGAAACCCCACACTTAAAACTCAGATAAACACAATAAGAAATAAAATACGAAACTTAATCAGACAACAGAAACAAGAAAACTGGGACACCTTCTGTTCCGATCTAAATCATAAAACTGATCCTAAACAATTCTGGACACATTTGAAAAGATTTACAAACACAGGAACAACAAACACAGTATATCCACCACTGGAACTGGATGGAGAAACAGCATACACTAACACAGAAAAAGCCGAGATATTTAAAAAACACCTAGAAAACACGTTCAAAACACATCATGAACCAGACATGAACAGATACTTTTATAATACAGTCACAAACTTTATTGACCAAAACAGAAGCATTTTACACCTAAATTTCCAGTCAACAATATTACACACCAAGAAAAAACAAAAGACTGGAGCACTCATCAACTGGTAAAACATATCACTGTTACAGAAGTAGTAACTGCTATTAAAAACACAAAAAACAAAGCTCCTGGAGAAGATGGTATTCAAGCTATCCTCCTAAAACAAGGCACTCAGAGATTATATGAACACCTAACAGCGTTATTTAATCTCTCACTATCAGCTGGATATATCCCCGTTTCTTGGAAGGAAGCAATAGTATTAATGTTCCAGAAAGAAGGAAAGTCAGCGAATAAACCAAACAACTACCGCCCGATTAGCTTAACCAGTTGTATTGGCAAAGTATTAGAGAGGATAATTAGTAATCGTCTGTCAGTTTACTTAGAAGAAAATTCAAAATTACCAGAAATTCAAAACGGATTTCGAAAAACCGCCAAACTACAGACCACCTGATTCGACTTACAGAATCAATTACCGACAGCTTCAACAAAAGAATGCACTGTAGCTTGCTTTCTCGACATTGAGAAAGCATTTGACACAGTGTGGCATAACGGCTTAAGACATAGATTGCTTGAAATGGCATTACCCCAGGAAACTATTCGCTGGCTGTCCAACTTCCTGGATAACAGAATGTGTAAAGTAAATGTAAATGGGGCCCACTCAGGGTCCTTTTCACCCGAAGCAGGAGTCCCGCAGGGAGGGGTTGTTAGCCCTATATTATTTATCATGTACGTGAGTAATATGCCTCTGTCGGACCTAAATTTAGGTTATGCATCACAGTTCGCTGACGATGTAGCAGTCTGGAAAAGTGCCCCACTCCGTCAATAGCAGCAACGAACCTACAACCAGTCCTAAATAACATCGAAGAATACTGCCAGAAATACAGAATCAAAATTAATATTCCAAAAACCCAAGTCATAGTATTCAGCAGACTGAATAAGCTGAAAAAAGATCCACCAAAACTCTATATGAATGGATCACTTTTACTGACTGCTACTTCTGCTAAATTTCTAGGTCTAACCTATGACTCAAAATTAACGTGGCTACCACATATTAAAAATGTACTGATACGAATCTGGAAAAGAGCAAACTATGCAAGAAGTCTTTCAGGTAAAATCCAAGGAACATCACCAGACAACATACTTAAAATCTACAAAACGTACATTAGACCAACAATAGAATATGCATCACCTGCCTGGATTAACATAGCACCCACACATGTACAGAAACTTCAACGTATACAAAATTCTGTACTAACTTCAGCATACAAAGTACCACGTAGCACCTCAACCACATTCATGCACAAGTATGCAAACATAGATACAATAGCTGAAAGACTCTTGCATAATTCTCTAAAATATTTCAATAAGAATTGGCACAAAATGACTTAATGTGTGATCTCGACAGATATCACGTACATGATGTAAATGGTACTAAATACCTCTCCCTTTTAACATATATTTAAGAAATGTAACACAAGCTGGCCACTATGCACTAGACACTTAGTCCTTGTTTCTTTTATTTTATAATTATTATTTTCTTTTTTTTAATCATTATTATTATTTTATTTTCTTTCTTCTTTTGAATTATTATTCAAGTATTGAATAATAATAATTATTATTACTTTCTTTTCTGTGTGAGTGTTTGTGTTACTACAAGTAGTAGTAGCATTCTCTCAATCGAGAAAAGGAGAAAAATACAAAAAAAAAATATATATATATATGAAAATACAAAAAAAAAAAAAAATTAAATGGAAAAAAAAAAAAAAAACTCCTTGTTCGTCCATGCATGGACTGAGCCCTGAAATGGACCTGAGTATGATGTTATACTTTTACTCTGGCCCAAAGCTTTAAAAAAAAAAAAAAAACCCTAAAGACAGACGCTATAATCGTTCGGGAGGGAGGAAGAGGTCAAATGTACCTGACCCTCCTGGGTATTTAACAACATCAATACCCAAATACCCACACAGTCAAACTTGGAACGATGATCATTCTTAGCACGGAAGTCGAAGAGTGTAGTAGGATTGTAGTTCTACGTACGTTTGTAATATAGCACGGACAAAACGAAATTATGGCTCGCACGAAACAAACTGCAAGAAAATCCACGGGCGGAAAAGCACCAAGAAAACAACTGGCCACTAAAGCTGCCCGAAAGAGCGCTCCAGCAACAGGAGGTGTAAAGAAACCTCATCGTTACAGGCCAGGAACAGTAGCCCTCCGTGAAATCCGTCGATACCAGAAGTCAACTGAGCTGCTCATTCGAAAATTACCTTCCAGAGACTGGTGAGAGAAATTGCCCAGGACTTCAAGACTGACCTTAGATTCCAGAGCTCTGCTGTCATGGCTCTTCAGGAGGCCAGTGAGGCGTACTTGGTGGGTCTCTTCGAAGACACTAACCTGTGTGCCATTCACGCAAAGAGAGTGACCATCATGCCGAAAGACATCCAACTCGCACGTAGAATTCGAGGGGAACGAGCCTAAATAGAGAGAGAGGTATTGTAACTTACCCTCGCCAATAAACAAACGGCCCTTTTCAGGGCCACCACATCCTGAACAAAGAGTATGCCATTCGCACACATCACGACTACTTGTACTATGTTAGTAACATACATCTTTCAAGTTGAATTTGCACGTAAGAAATGCAAGGAGTTGTAGTTTAGCAGCAGCCGTCTTTTCTCTTACGAAAGTTTGTGAGTTAAGTCTTCTTTCGTTTTACTTTATCAAGGAACCTTTTAAATTATTACACTTACTCGACGTGCATGAAACAGTTTTCAAAAATTCCTGCATGTTCGATATTTAATCTAGTTATGTGCCTGGAGAGAAGTATAAAATTTCATATTACGAAGTTGGTGTGTTTTCTTGTTCTCCTTCGAAATATATTATTGTGCTGCAGAAAATGACGTATTGGTTTGTTTTCATTTTTCTCTTCCGTGTAACGACATCTATGAAGGTAGGTACATTCCTTTCAGGTTAAGAATATTGAAAAGAAATGGCAATAGCTTACGAACTACACATACTACTCAGCTTACTTAGAAAGACGAACATAGTCTGGTTACGACAGTGAACACTGTCAACAACGTATCGTTATGCTGGTATAAGAGAAAACCTAACTGTGACGATCTACTTATATAGCAAGTACTATAATGAATCGTAGTAAAACGTTTTGTTTTATGATTATTTATTTATTTATGTATTATGGAAGATGGGATAATAAGGTTTGTCGTACACAAGAGACACGCCTTTTGTTGCGTGTTCTGTGAAAATTATTAACACGAGATGTATGGCGAAGGAACTGTACTATCTCTCCATCAGGAGGTGGTGGCCCTGAAAAGGGCCGTTTGATATATTGTTAATATTTACCGACTTACTTCTTTTCGGTCTTCTTGGGCAATAAGACAGCCTGAATGTTTG
Organism: Tachypleus tridentatus; assembly: GCF_004210375.1. NCBI lineage: Eukaryota > Metazoa > Arthropoda > Merostomata > Xiphosura > Limulidae > Tachypleus > Tachypleus tridentatus. Next base: position 68,724,943 of record NW_027467782.1, on the reverse strand, counting down.
GCAGAACGCCTCCCTGGGCGATAGTAACACCCTGTAGCAACTTGTTGAGTTCTTCGTCATTACGAATGGCAAGTTGCAAGTGACGAGGAATGATCCTAGTCTTCTTGTTATCACGTGCAGCGTTACCTGCTAACTCCAAAACTTCAGCAGCCAGGTACTCCAAGACAGCAGCGAGGTAGACGGGTGCTCCAGCTCCTACTCGCTCGGCATAGTTTCCTTTCGAAGGAGACGATGTATACGCCCGACTGGAAACTGGAGTCCAGCTCTGCTTGAACGGGATTTAGCCTTGGCCTTCACTTTGCCACCTTTGCCTCGCCCAGACATTTTCCCTTAGTTTTTTCTCTGAAACTAAGAACGAAAAATAGACAGTAAAACACGGTACTCACTATGTGGAATGAATACGTATTGTGACTATTAATTCAATCAGTTTTGCCAAGGCAAGCAGACGATGGGGCGGAAGTATCTGGATTTGTTCTGTTAGTTTGTTTTCGTTGTTATGAGTGGCTTTTTTCCATGTGTCAGGGTAATACCCTGTCCTTTAATGAAATATTCATGATGTTTGTGAGGTGTTGTAGTAGTAGAGGTGGAACTTTTGAGAATAATATTTGGAGTATTTGGTCATGTCCGGAAGTGTTCTTAAGTTTTTTTTGATATTAATCTTTAGTTCGGTTATGGTTATTTTCTATTGATTGAATTTGGAGTATGCTTCTAGTGTCTCTCAGGAAATCCTGGTGAGAATAAACTTGGTTTTGCATTATGTAGTTGTTGACATGGTGTTGGTGTTGTGTGTCGAAATCTACTGAGTTTAAATCGCTTCATAGTTTGTAATAGTCAGCTAATAAGTCAGCTTTCTCTTCGTCCGTCCTTGCGATTTTATTTGGTAGTTTTGAGAATGTGTTGTAACATGTGATTTGTGTTTTTGTCTGACTTCAATACCTTGAATTTTTCCAGAATTTTTTGGATTTTTCTTGGTTTTTTCTAGTTCTTGCAAGAAGTTATGCCAATTGTTTTTTTTCTGAAACTTTAATTTCTTGTTTAATTTTTGTATTTGTTCTATTGATTTCTGTTTTTTAATGTGTGGATCCGTGATGTAGTGTATTCTGTCGTAATTGTCTGCGTTTGATGTGGTGCGTGAATTTCACAATATTGTTAGAGTCCATTGAATAAGTGATTGTTTTCTTTTTGAT
>NW_027467782.1:68695376-68723256 GCF_004210375.1 Tachypleus tridentatus | reverse complement strand
TTACCAGTAGCGTGTTTGGAGACTATGTTCATCAACCTTTACCAGTAGCGTGTTTGGAGACTGTTCATCAACCTTTACCAGTAGCGTGTTTGGGGTATGTTCATCAACCTTTACCAGTAGCGTGTTTTACAGACTGGCATGAACATTATCCCTTTACCATTAGCGTGTTTGGAGATTGTGTTCATCAACCTTTACCAGTAGCGTGTTTGGAACTATGTTCATCATCCTTTACCAGTAGCGTGTTTGTAGATTTATCATCAACCTTTCCCAGTAGCGTGTTTGGAGACTATGTTCACCATCAACCTTTACCAGTAGCGTGTTTGGAGACTTGTTCATCAACCTTACCAGTAGCGTGTTTACGGAATATGTTCATCATCCTTTACCAGTAGCGTGTTTGGAATTATTGTTTATCAACCACTTTGTAGCGTGTTTAGAGACTATGTTCATCAACCTTTACCAGTAGCGTGTTTGGAGATTGTGCTCATCAACCTTTACCAGTAGTGTGTTCGGAGACCCGTTCATCCACCTTTACCAGTAGCGTGTTTGGAGATTGTGTTCATCAACCTTTACCAGTAGCGTGTTTGGAGATTGTGCTCATCAACCGGTAGCGTGTTTGAAGATTTTGTCATCCCAACCTTTCCAGTAGCGTGTTTGGAGACTGTTCAACCTTTACCAGTAGCGTGTTTGGGAATATGTTCAAATAACCAGTAGTGTGTTATTGCTCATCCACCTTTACCAGTATATCGTGTTTGGAGATTGTGCTCATCAACCTTTACCAGTAGCGTGTTTGGAGATTGTGTTCATCAACCTTTACCAGTAGCGTGTTTGGAGACTGTGTTCATCAACCTTTACCAGTAGCGTGTTTTGGAGATTCATTTCATCAACCTTTACCAGTAGCGTGTTTGAAGATTGTGTTCATCAACCTCATAGTAGCGTGTTTGGAGACGTGTTCATCAACCTTTACCAAGCGTGTTTGGAGACTATGTTCATCAACCTTTACCAGTAGCGTGTTTGGAGATTCTGTGTTCATCAAACCACCAACCAGTAGCGTGTTTAGAAGATATGTTCATCATCCCAGTAGTAGTGTTTGGAGATTGTGTTCATCAACCTTTTCAGTAGCGTGTTTGGTGTGTTCATCAACCTTACCAGTAGCGTGTTTGGAGATTATGTTCATCAACCTTTACCAGTAGCGTGTTTGGAGACTATGTTCATCATCAACACGTATGTTTTGGAATTGTTAATCATCAACCTTTACCAGTAGCGTGTTTGGAGATTGTGTTCATCAACCTTTACCAGTAGCGTGTTTGAAGACTGTGTTCATCAACCTTTACCAGTAGTGTGTTTGGAGGAATTGATGTTCATCAACCTTTACCAGCGTGTTTGGTGTGTTCATCAACCTTGGTAGCGTGTTTGGAGATTATGTTCATCATCCTTTACCAGTAGCGTGTTTGGAGACTTGTGTTCATCATCCTTTACCAGTAGCGTGTTTGGAGATATGTCTTCATCAACCTTTACCAGTAGCGTGTTTGGAGAGTATGTTCATCAACCTTTACCAGTAGCGTGTGTTTGGAGACTATGTTCATCATCCTTTACCAGCGTGTTTGGAGACTGTGTTCATCAACCTTTACCAGTAGCGTGTTGGAAGACTGTTCAACATTTACCAGTAGCGTGTTTGGAGACTGTGTTCATCAACCTTTACCAGTAGCGTGTTTGGAGACTATGTTCATCAACCTTTACCAGTAGCGTGTTTGGAGACTATGTTCATCAACCTTCCCAGTAGCGTGTTTGGAGACTATGTTCATCCTTTACCAGTAGCGTGTTTGGAGACTGTGTTCATCAACCTTTACCAGTAGCGTGTTTGGGAACTATGTTCATCAACCTTTACCAGTAGCGTGTTTGAAGATTGTGTTCATCAACCTTTACCAGTAGCGTGTGTTCGGATATTGTTCACCTTTACCAGTAGCGTGTTTGGAGATTATGTTCATCAACCTTTACCAGTAGCGTGTTTGGGAGATTGTGCTCATCAACCTTTACCAGTAGCGTGTTTGAGATTGTTCATCATCCTTTACCAGTAGCGTGTTTTGGAGACTATGTTCATCAACCTTTACCAGTAGCGTGTTTGGAGACTGTGTTCATCAACCTTTACCAGTAGCGTGTTTGGATATTGTGCTCATCAACCTTTACCAGTAGCGTGTTTGGAGACTATGTTCATCAACCTTTACCAGTAGCGTGTTTTGAGACTATGTTCATCAACCTTTACCAGTAGCGTGTTTGGAGACTGTGTTCATCAACCTTTACCAGTAGCGTGTTTGGAGATTATGTTCATCAACCTTTACCAGGTAGCGTGTTTGAGACTAGGTTCATCAACCTTACCAGTAGCGTGTTTGGAGATGTGTTCATCAACCTTTACCAGTAGCGTGTTTAAAGACTAGTGTTCATCATCCTTTACCAGTAGCGTGTTTGGAGATTGTGTTCATCAACCTTTACCAGTAGCGTGTTTGGAGAGATGTTCATCTACCTTTACCAGTAGGTGTTTCGGAATTGTGTTCATCAACCTTTACCAGTAGCGTGTTTGGAGACTATGTTCATCAACCTTTACCAGTAGCGTGTTTGGAGACTATGTTCATCAACCTTTACCAGTAGCGTGTTTGGAGACTATGTTCATCAACCTTTACCAGTAGCGTGTTTGGAGACTGTGTTCATCAACCTTTACCAGTAGCGTGTTTGGAGATTGTGTTCATCAACCTTTACCAGTAGCGTGTTTGGAGACTGTGTTCATCAACCTTTACCAGTAGCGTGTTTGGAGATTGTGCTCATCAACCTTTACCAGTAGCGTGTTTGGAGACTATGTTCATCAACCTTTACCAGTAGCGTGTTTGGAGACTGTGTTCATCAACCTTTACCAGTAGCGTGTTTGGAGATTGTGTTCATCAACCTTTACCAGTAGCGTGTTTGGAGACTGTGTTCATCATCCTTTACCAGTAGCGTGTTTGGAGACTATGTTCATCAACCTTTACCAGTAGCGTGTTTGGAGATTGTGTTTCATCAACCTTTACCAGTAGCGTGTTTGGAGATTATGTTCATCAACCTTTACCAGTAGCGTGTTTGGAGATTGTGTTCATCAACCTTTACCAGTAGCGTGTTTGGAGATTGTGCTCATCAACCTTTACCAGTAGCGTGTTTGGAGACTGTGTTCATCAACCTTTACCAGTAGCGTGTTTAGAGACTATGTTCATCAACCTTTACCAGTAGCGTGTTTGAAGATTGTGCTCATCAACCTTTACCAGTAGCGTGTTTGGAGACTATGTTCATCAACCTTTACCAGTAGCGTGTTTGGAGATTGTGTTCATCAACCTTTACCAGTAGCGTGTTTGGAGACTATGTTCATCAACCTTTACCAGTAGCGTGTTTGGAGATTGTGTTCATCAACCTTTACCAGTAGCGTGTTTGGAGATTATGTTCATCAACCTTTACCAGTAGCGTGTTTGGAGATTATGTTCATCAACCTTTACCAGTAGCGTGTTTGGAGATTGTGTTCATCAACCTTTACCAGTAGCGTGTTTGGAGACCAGTAGCGTGTTTGTTCATCAACCTTTACCAGTAGCGTGTTTGGAGACTATGTTCATCAACCTTTACCAGTAGCGTGTTTGGAGACTGTGTTCATCAACCTTTTTACCAGTAGCGTGTTTGGAGATTGTGTTCATCATCATCCTTTACCAGTAGTAGCGTGTTTGGAGACTATGTTCATCAACCTTTACCAGTAGCGTGTTTGGAGACTATGTTCATCAACCTTTACCAGTAGCGTGTTTGGAGAACTGTGTTCATCAACCTTTACCAGTAGCGTGTTTGGAGATTGTGTTCATCAACCTTTACCAGTAGCGTGTTTGGAGATTATGTTCATCAACCTTTACCAGTAGCGTGTTTGTGTTCATCATCACCTTTACCAGTAGCGTGTTTGGAGACTATGTTCATCAACCTTTACCAGTAGCGTGTTTGGAGACTGTGTTCATCAACCTTTACCAGTAGCGTGTTTGGAGACTATTGTTCATCAATCCTTTACCAGTAGCGTGTTTGGAGACGTGTTTGGAGATATGTTCATCAACCTTTACCAGTAGCGTGTTTGGAGACTATGTTCATCAACCTTTACCAGTAGCGTGTTTGGAGATTGTGTTCATCAACCTTTACCAGTAGCGTGTTTGGAGACTATTTCATCAACCTTTACCAGTAGCGTGTTTGGAGAATGTTCATCAACCTTTACCAGTAGCGTGTTTGGAGAATATGTTCATCAACCTTTACCAGTAGCGTGTTTGGAGACTATGTTCATCAACCTTTACCAGTAGCGTGTTTGGAGACTGTGTTCATCAACCTTTACCAGTAGCGTGTTTGGAGACTATGTTCATCAACCTTTACCAGTAGCGTGTTTGGAGATGTGTTCATCAACCTTTACCAGTAGCGTGTTTGGAGACTATGTTTCATCAACCTTTACCAGTAGCGTGTTTGGAGATTGTGTTCATCAACCTTTACCAGTAGCGTGTTTGAGATATTGTGCTCATCAACCTTTACCAGTAGCGTGTTTGGAGACTATGTTCATCAACCTTTACCAGTAGCGTGTTTGGAGATTGTGTTCATCAACCTTTACCAGTAGCGTGTTTGGAGACTATGTTCATCAACCTTTACCAGTAGCGTGTTTGGAGATTGTGTTCATCAACCTTTACCAGTAGCGTGTTTGGAGATTGTGTTTCATCAACCTTTACCAGTAGCGTGTTTGGAGATTGTGTTCATCAACCTTTACCAGTAGCGTGTTTGGAGACTATGTTCATCAACCTTTACCAGTAGCGTGTTTGGAGATATGTTCATCAACCTTTACCAGTAGCGTGTTTGGAGACTGTGTTCATCAACCTTTACCAGTAGCGTGTTTGGAGACTATGTTCATCAATCCTTTACCAGTAGCGTGTTTGGAGATTGTGTTCATCAACCTTTACCAGTAGCGTGTTTGGAGATTATGTTCATCAACCTTTACCAGTAGCGTGTTTGGAGATTGTGTTCATCAACCTTTACCAGTAGCGTGTTTGGAGATTATGTTCATCAACCTTTACCAGTAGCGTGTTTGGAGATTATGTTCATCAACCTTTACCAGTAGCGTGTTTGAAGATTGTGTTCATCAACCTTTACCAGTAGCGTGTTTGGAGATTGTGCTCATCAACCTTTACCAGTAGCGTGTTTCGAGATTGTGTTCATCAACCTTTACCAGTAGCGTGTTTGGAGATTGTGCTCATCAACCTTTACCAGTAGCGTGTTTGGAGATTGTGTTCATCAACCTTTACCAGTAGCGTGTTTGGAGACTATGTTCATCAACCTTTACCAGTAGCGTGTTTGGAGAGTGTGTTCATCAACCTTTACCAGTAGCGTGTTTGGAGATTGTGTTCATCAACCTTTACCAGTAGCGTGTTTGGAGACTATGTTCATCAACCTTTACCAGTAGCGTGTTTGGAGATTATGTTCATCAACCTTTACCAGTAGCGTGTTTGGAGACTGTGTTCATCAACCTTTACCAGTAGCGTGTTTGGAGACTATGTTCATCAACCTTTACCAGTAGCGTGTTTGGAGACTATGTTCATCATCCTTTACCAGTAGCGTGTTTGGAGACTGTGTTCATCAACCTTTACCAGTAGCGTGTTTGGAGACTATGTTCATCAACCTTTACCAGTAGCGTGTTTGGAGACTGTGTTCATCAACCTTTACCAGTAGCGTGTTTGGAGATTGTGTTCATCAACCTTTACCAGTAGCGTGTTTGGAGACTATGTTCATCAACCTTTACCAGTAGCGTGTTTGGAGATTGTGTTCATCAACCTTTACCAGTAGCGTGTTTGGAAAGACTATGTTCATCAACCTTTACCAGTAGCGTGTTTGGAGATTGTGTTCATCATCCTTTACCAGTAGCGTGTTTGGAGATTGTGCTCATCAACCTTTACCAGTAGCGTGTTTGGAATTGTGTTCATCAACCTTTACCAGTAGCGTGTTTGGAGTTAGTGCTCATTTACCAGTAGCGTGTTTGGAGACTATGTTCATCAACCTTTACCAGTAGCGTGTTTGAAGATGTGATGTTCATCAACCTTTACCAGTAGCGTGTTTGGAGATTGTGTTCATCAACCTTTACCAGTAGCGTGTTTGGAGATTGTGTTCATCATCCTTTACCAGTAGCGTGTTTGGAGATTGTGTTCATCAACCTTTACCAGTAGCGTGTTTGGAGATTGTGTTCATCAACCTTTACCAGTAGCGTGTTTGGAGATTATGTTCATCAACCTTTACCAGTAGCGTGTTTGGAGATTGTGTTCATCAACCTTTACCCGTAGCGTGTTTGAAGATTGTGTTCATCAACCTTTACCAGTAGCGTGTTTGGAGACTATGTTCATCAACCTTTACCAGTAGCGTGTTTGGAGACTATGTTCATCATCCTTTACCAGTAGCGTGTTTGGAGACAGTGTTCATCAACCTTTACCAGTAGCGTGTTTGGAGACTATGTTCATCAACCTTTACCAGTAGCGTGTTTGGAGACTGTGTTCATCATCCTTTACCAGTAGCGTGTTTGGAGACTGTGTTCATCAACCTTTACCAGTAGCGTGTTTGGAGACTATGTTCATCAACCTTTACCAGTAGCGTGTTTGGAGATTGTGTTCATCAACCTTTACCAGTAGCGTGTTTGGAGACTATGTTCATCAACCTTTACCAGTAGCGTGTTTGGAGACTGTGTTCATCAACCTTTACCAGTAGCGTGTTTGGAGATTGTGTTCATCAACCTTTACCAGTAGCGTGTTTGGAGACTATGTTCATCAACCTTTACCAGTAGCGTGTTTGGAGATTGTGTTCATCAACCTTTACCAGTAGCGTGTTTGGAGATTGTGTTCATCAACCTTTACCAGTAGCGTGTTTGGAGATTGTGTTCATCAACCTTTACCCGTAGCGTGTTTGGAGATTGTGTTCATCAACCTTTACCAGTAGCGTGTTTGGAGACTATGTTCATCAACCTTTACCCGTAGCGTGTTTGAAGATTGTGTTCATCAACCTTTACCAGTAGCGTGTTTGGAGACTATGTTCATCAACCTTTACCAGTAGCGTGTTTGGAGATTGTGTTCATCATCCTTTACCAGTAGCGTGTTTGGAGATTGTGCTCATCAACCTTTACCAGTAGCGTGTTTGGAGATTGTGTTCATCAACCTTTACCAGTAGCGTGTTTGGAGATTGTGTTCATCAACCTTTACCAGTAGCGTGTTTGGAGACTATGTTCATCAACCTTTACCAGTAGCGTGTTTGGAGATTGTGTTCATCAACCTTTACCAGTAGCGTGTTTGGAGACTATGTTCATCAACCTTTACCAGTAGCGTGTTTGGAGACTATGTTCATCATCCTTTACCAGTAGCGTGTTTGGAGACTGTGTTCATCAACCTTTACCAGTAGCGTGTTTGGAGACTATGTTCATCATCCTTTACCAGTAGCGTGTTTGGAGACTGTGTTCATCAACCTTTACCAGTAGCGTGTTTGGAGACTATGTTCATCATCATCTTTACCAGTAGCGTGTTTGGAGACTGTGTTCATCAACCTTTACCAGTAGCGTGTTTGGAGACTATGTTCATCAACCTTTACCAGTAGCGTGTTTGGAGACTATGTTCATCAACCTTTACCAGTAGCGTGTTTGGAGATTGTGCTCATCAACCTTTACCAGTAGCGTGTTTGGAGACTATGTTCATCAACCTTTACCAGTAGCGTGTTTGGAGACTATGTTCATCAACCTTTACCAGTAGCGTGTTTGGAGACTATGTTCATCAACCTTTACCAGTAGCGTGTTTGGAGATTGTGTTCATCAACCTTTACCAGTAGCGTGTTTGGAGATTATGTTCATCAACCTTTACCAGTAGCGTGTTTGGAGAAATGTTCATCAACCTTTACCAGTAGCGTGTTTGGAGACTATGTTCATCAACCTTTACCAGTAGCGTGTTTGGAGACTATGTTCATCAACCTTTACCAGTAGCGTGTTTGGAGATTGTGTTCATCAACCTTTACCAGTAGCGTGTTTGGAGACTATGTTCATCAACCTTTACCAGTAGCGTGTTTGGAGATTGTGTTCATCAACCTTTACCAGTAGCGTGTTTGGAGATTTTGTTCATCAACCTTTACCAGTAGCGTGTTTGGAGACAATGTTCATCATCCTTTACCAGTAGCGTGTTTGGAGATTGTGTTCATCAACCTTTACCAGTAGCGTGTTTGGAGACTATGTTCATCAACCTTTACCAGTAGCGTGTTTGGAGATTGTGTTCATCATCCTTTACCAGTATCGTGTTTGGAGATTGTGCTCATCAACCTTTACCAGTAGCGTGTTTGGAGATTGTGTTCATCAACCTTTCCCAGTAGCGTGTTTGGAGACTATGTTCATCAACCTTTACCAGTAGCGTGTTTGGAGACTATGTTCATCAACCTTTACCAGTAGCGTGTTTGGAGACTATGTTCATCAACCTTTACCAGTAGCGTGTTTGGAGACTATGTTCATCAACCTTTACCAGTAGCGTGTTTGGAGACTGTGTTCATCAACCTTTACCAGTAGCGTGTTTGGAGACTATGTTCATCAACCTTTACCAGTAGCGTGTTTGGAGACTATGTTCATCAACCTTTATCAGTAGCGTGTTTGGAGACTATGTTCATCAACCTTTACCAGTAGCGTGTTTGGAGAAAATGTTCATCATCCTTTACCAGTAGTGTGTTTGGATATTGTGCTCATCAACCTTTACCAGTAGCGTGTTTGGAAGATTGTGCTCATCAACCTTTACCAGTAGTGTGTTTGGATATTGTGCTCATCCACCTTTACCAGTAGCGTGTTTGGAGATTGTGTTCATCAACCTTTACCAGTAGCGTGTTTGGAGATTGTGCTCATCAACCTTTACCAGTAGCGTGTTTGGAGATTTTTTCATCAACCTTTCCCAGTAGCGTGTTTGGAGACTATGTTCATCAACCTTTACCAGTAGCGTGTTTGGAGACTATGTTCATCAACCTTTACCAGTAGCGTGTTTGGAGAATGTGCTCATCAACCTTTACCAGTAGCGTGTTTGGAGATTGTGTTCATCAACCTTTACCAGTACCGTGTTTGGAGATTGTGTTCATCAACCTTTACCAGTAGCGTGTTTGGAGATTGTGTTCATCAACCTTTACCAGTAGCGTGTTTCGATAATATGTTCATCAACCTTTACAAGTAGCGTGTTTGGAGAAAATGTTCATTATCCTTTACCAGTAGTGTGTTCGGATATTGTGCTCATCCACCTTTACCAGTAGCGTGTTTGAAGATTGTGCTCATCAACCTTTACCAGTAGTGTGTTCGAGATATGTGCTCATCAACCTTTACCAGTAGCGTGTTTGGAGATTGTGTTCATCAACCTTTACCATTAGCGTGTTTGGAGACTATGTGCTCATCAACCTTTACCAGTAGCGTGTTTGGAGATTTTTTTATCATCAACCTTTACCAGTAGCGTGTTTGGAGACTATGTTCATCAACCTTTACCAGTAGCGTGTTTGGAGACTATGTTCATCAACCTTTACCAGTAGTGTGTTCGGATATTGTGCTCATCCACCTTTACCAGTAGCGTGTTTGGAGATTGTGTTCATCAACCTTTACCAGTAGCGTGTTTGGAGATTGTGCTCATCAACCTTTACCAGTAGCGTGTTTGGAGATTTTTATCATCAACCTTTACCAGTAGCGTGTTTGGAGATTGTGTTCATCAACCTTTACCAGTAGCGTGTTTGGAGATTGTGTTCATCATCCTTTACCAGTAGCGTGTTTGGAGACTATGTTCATCAACCTTTACCAGTAGCGTGTTTGGAGACTGTGTTCATCAACCTTTACCAGTAGCGTGTTTGGAGATTGTGTTCATCAACCTTTACCAGTAGCGTGTTTGGAGATTGTGTTCATCAACCTTTACCAGTAGCGTGTTTGGAGATTGTGCTCATCAACCTTTACCAGTAGCGTGTTTGGAGACTGTGTTCATCAACCTTTACCAGTAGCGTGTTTAGAGACTATGTTCATCAACCTTTACCAGTAGCGTGTTTGGATTGTGCTCATCAACCTTTACCAGTAGCGTGTTGGAGATTGTGTTCATCCTTTACCAGTAGCGTGTTTGGAGATTGTGCTCATCAACCTTTACCAGTAGCGTGTTTGGAGATTGTGTTCATCAACCTTTACCAGTAGCGTGTTTGATGTTCATCAACCTTTACCAGATTGTGTTCATCAACCTTTACCAGTAGCGTGTTTGGAGATTGTGTTCATCAACCTTTACCAGTAGCGTGTTTGGAGATTGTGTTCATCAACCTTTACCAGTAGCGTGTTTGGAGATTGTGTTCATCAACCTTTACCAGTAGCGTGTTTGGAGACTATGTTCATCAACCTTTACCAGTAGCGTGTTTGGAGACTATGTTCATCAACCTTTACCAGTAGCGTGTTTGGAGACTATGTTCATCAACCTTTACCAGTAGCGTGTTTGGAGACTATGTTCATCAACCTTTACCAGTAGCGTGTTTGGAGACTGTGTTCATCAACCTTTACCAGTAGCGTGTTTGGAGACTGTGTTCATCAACCTTTACCAGTAGCGTGTTTGGAGACTGTGTTCATCAACCTTTACCAGTAGCGTGTTTGGAGATATGTTCATCAACCTTTACCAGTAGCGTGTTTGGAGACTGTGTTCATCAACCTTTACCAGTAGCGTGTTTGGAGACTATGTTCATCAACCTTTACCAGTAGCGTGTTTGGAGACTTGTATGTGTTCATCAACCTTTACCAGTAGCGTGTTTGGAGATTGTGTTCATCAACCTTTACCAGTAGCGTGTTTGGAGATTGTGCTCATCAACCTTTACCAGTAGCGTGTTTGGAGATTGTGCTCATCAACCTTTACCAGTAGCGTGTTTGGAGATTGTGTTCATCAACCTTTACCAGTAGCGTGTTTGGAGATTTGTGTTCATCAACCTTTACCAGTAGCGTGTTTGGAGATTGTTCATCAACCTTTACCAGTAGCGTGTTTGGAGATTATGTTCATCAACCTTTACCAGTAGCGTGTTTGGAGACTATGTTCATCAACCTTTACCAGTAGCGTGTTTGGAGACTATGTTCATCAACCTTTACCAGTAGCGTGTTTGGATATTGTGCTCATCCACCTTTACCAGTAGCGTGTTTGGAGACTATGTTCATCAACCTTTACCAGTAGCGTGTTTGGAGACTATGTTCATCAACCTTTACCAGTAGCGTGTTTGGAGACTATGTTCATCAACCTTTACCAGTAGCGTGTTTGGAGACTATGTTCATCAACCTTTACCAGTAGCGTGTTTGGAGACTATGTTCATCATCCTTTACCAGTAGCGTGTTTGGAGACTGTGTTCATCAACCTTTACCAGTAGCGTGTTTAGAGACTATGTTCATCAACCTTTACCAGTAGCGTGTTTGGAGACTATGTTCATCAACCTTTACCAGTAGCGTGTTTGGAGACTATGTTCATCAACCTTTACCAGTAGCGTGTTTGGAGATTATGTTCATCAACCTTTACCAGTAGCGTGTTTGGAGATGTGTTCATCAACCTTTACCAGTAGCGTGTTTGGAGACTATGTTCATCAACCTTTACCAGTAGCGTGTTTGGAGACTATGTTCATCAACCTTTACCAGTAGCGTGTTTGGAGATTGTGTTCATCAACCTTTACCAGTAGCGTGTTTGGAGATTGTGTTCATCAACCTTTACCAGTAGCGTGTTTGGAGATTGTGTTCATCAACCTTTACCAGTAGCGTGTTTGGAGACTGTGTTCATCAACCTTTACCAGTAGCGTGTTTGGAGATTTTGTTCATCAACCTTTACCAGTAGCGTGTTTGGAGGAGACGTGTTTATGTTCATCAACCTTTACCAGTAGCGTGTTTGGAGACTATGTTCATCAACCTTTACCAGTAGCGTGTTTGGAGATTGTGTTCATCAACCTTTACCAGTAGCGTGTTTGGAGATGTGTTCATCAACCTTTACCAGTAGCGTGTTTGGAGACTATGTTCATCAACCTTTACCAGTAGCGTGTTTGGAGACTATGTTCATCATCCTTTACCAGTAGCGTGTTTGGAGACTGTGTTCATCAACCTTTACCAGTAGCGTGTTTGGAGACTATGTTCATCAACCTTTACCAGTAGCGTGTTTGGAGACTATGTGTTCATCATCCTTTACCAGTAGCGTGTTTGGAGACTGTGTTCATCAACCTTTACCAGTAGCGTGTTTGGAGACTATGTTCATCATCCTTTACCAGTAGCGTGTTTGGAGACTATGTTCATCAACCTTTACCAGTAGCGTGTTTGGAGAAAATGTTCATCAACCTTTACCAGTAGCGTGTTTGGAGATTGTGCTCATCAACCTTTACCAGTAGCGTGTTTGGAGATTGTGCTCATCAACCTTTACCAGTAGCGTGTTTGGATATTGTGCTCATCAACCTTTACCAGTAGCGTGTTTGGAGATTGTGTTCATCAACCTTTACCAGTAGCGTGTTTGGAGATTGTGCTCATCAACCTTTACCAGTAGCGTGTTTGAAGATTTTTCATCAACCTTTACCAGTAGCGTGTTTGGAGACTATGTTCATCAACCTTTACCAGTAGCGTGTTTGGAGACTATGTTCATCAACCTTTACCAGTAGCGTGTTTGGATATTGTGCTCATCACCTTTACCAGTAGCGTGTTTGGAGATTGTGTTCATCAACCTTTACCAGTAGCGTGTTTGGAGATTGTGCTCATCAACCTTTACCAGTAGCGTGTTTGGAGATTGTGTTCATCAACCTTTACCAGTAGCGTGTTTGGAGAATATGTTCATCAACCTTTACCAGTAGCGTGTTTGAGAAAATGTTCATCATCCTTTACCAGTAGTGTGTTCGGATATTGTGCTCATCCACCTTTACCAGTAGCGTGTTTGAAGATTGTGCTCATCAACCTTTACCAGTAGTGTGTTTGAATATTGTGCTCATCCACCTTTACCAGTAGCGTGTTTGGAGATGTGTTCATCAACCTTTACCATTAGCGTGTTTGGAGATTGTGCTCATCAACCTTTACCAGTAGCGTGTTTGGAGATTTTTATCATCAACCTTTCCCAGTAGCGTGTTTGGAGACTATGTTCATCAACCTTTACCAGTAGCGTGTTTGGAGACTATGTTCATCAACCTTTACCAGTAGTGTGTTCGGATATTGTGCTCATCCACCTTTACCAGTAGCGTGTTTGGAGATTGTGTTCATCAACCTTTACCATTAGCGTGTTTGGAGATTGTGCTCATCAACCTTTACCAGTAGCGTGTTTGGAGATTTTTATCATCAACCTTTACCAGTAGCGTGTTTGGAGATTGTGTTCATCAACCTTTACCAGTAGCGTGTTTGGAGATTGTGCTCATCATCCTTTACCAGTAGCGTGTTTGGAGACTGTGTTCATCAACCTTTACCAGTAGCGTGTTTAGAGACTATGTTTCATCAACCTTTACCAGTAGCGTGTTTGGAGATTTTTTCATCAACCTTTACCAGTAGCGTGTTTGGAGATTGTGTTCATCAACCTTTACCAGTAGCGTGTTTGGAGATTGTGCTCATCAACCTTTACCAGTAGCGTGTTTGGAGACTGTGTTCATCATCCTTTACCAGTAGCGTGTTTGGAGACTATGTTCATCAACCTTTACCAGTAGCGTGTTTGGAGACAATGTTCATTATCCTTTACCAGTAGCGTGTTTGGAGATTGTGCTCATCAACCTTTATCAGTAGCGTGTTTGGAGATTGTGTTCATCATCCTTTACCAGTATCGTGTTTGGAGATATGTGCTCATCAACCTTTACCAGTAGCGTGTTTGGAGATTGTGTTCATCAATCTTTACCAGTAGCGTGTTTGAAGATTGTGTTCATCAACCTTTACCAGTAGCGTGTTTGGAGACTATGTTCATCAACCTTTACCAGTAGCGTGTTTGGAGACTATGTTCATCATCCTTTACCAGTAGCGTGTTTGGAGACTGTGTTCATCAACCTTTACCAGTAGCGTGTTTGGAGACTATGTTCATCAACCTTTACCAGTAGCGTGTTTATAGACTATGTTCATCATCCTTTACCAGTAGCGTGTTTGGAGACTGTGTTCATCAACCTTTACCAGTAGCGTGTTTGGAGACTATGTTCATCATCCTTTACCAGTAGCGTGTTTGGAGACTGTGTTCATCAACCTTTCCCAGTAGCGTGTTTGGAGACTATGTTCATCAACCTTTACCAGTAGCGTGTTTGGAGACTATGTTCATCAACCTTCACCAGTAGCGTGTTTGGAGACTATGTTCATCATCCTTTACCAGTAGCGTGTTTGGAGACTGTGTTCATCAACCTTTACCAGTAGCGTGTTTAGAGACTATGTTCATCAACCTTTACCAGTAGCGTGTTTGAAGATTGTGCTCATCAACATTTACCAGTAGTGTGTTTGGATATTGTGCTCATCCACCTTTACCAGTAGCGTGTTTGGAGATGTGTTCATCAACCTTTACCATTAGCGTGTTTGGAGATTGTGCTCATCAACCTTTACCAGTAGCGTGTTTGGAGATTTTTATCATCAACCTTTCCCAGTAGCGTGTTTGGAGACTATGTTCATCAACCTTTACCAGTAGCGTGTTTGGAGACTATGTTCATCAACCTTTACCAGTAGTGTGTTCGGATATTGTGCTCATCCACCTTTACCAGTAGCGTGTTTGGAGATTATGTTCATCAACCTTTACCAGTAGCGTGTTTGGAGACTGTGTTCATCATCCTTTACCAGTAGCGTGTTTGGAGATGTGTTCATCAACCTTTACCAGTAGCGTGTTTGGAGATTATGTTCATCAACCTTTACCAGTAGCGTGTTTGGAGACTGTGTTCATCATCCTTTACCAGTAGCGTGTTTGGAGACTGTGTTCATCAACCTTTACCAGTAGCGTGTTTGGAGACTATGTTCATCAACCTTTACCAGTAGCGTGTTTGGAGACTATGTTCATCAACCTTTACCAGTAGCGTGTTTGGAGACTATGTTCATCATCCTTTACCAGTAGCGTGTTTGGAGATTGTGTTCATCAACATTTACCAGTAGCGTGTTTGGAGATTGTGTTCATCAACCTTTCCCAGTAGCGTGTTTGGAGACTATGTTCATCAACCTTTACCAGTAGCGTGTTTGGAGACTATGTTCATCAACCTTTACCAGTAGCGTGTTTGGAGATTGTGACCTTTACCAGTAGCGTGTTTGGAGATTGTGTTCATCAACCTTTACCAGTAGCGTGTTTGGAGATTGTGTTCATCAACCTTTACCAGTAGCGTGTTTGGAGATTGTGTTCATCAACCTTTACCAGTAGCGTGTTTGGAGATTGTGTTCATCAACCTTTACCAGTAGCGTGTTTGGAGACTATGTTCATCAACCTTTACCAGTAGCGTGTTTGGAGACTATGTTCATCATCCTTTACCAGTAGCGTGTTTGGAGACTGTGTTCATCAACCTTTACCAGTAGCGTGTTTGGAGACTATGTTCATCAACCTTTACCAGTAGCGTGTTTGGAGACTATGTTCATCAACCTTTACCAGTAGCGTGTTTAGCGAGAATTGTTCATCAACCTTTACCAGTAGCGTGTTTGGAGACTATGTTCATCAACCTTTACCAGTAGCGTGTTTGGATACTATGTTCATCAACCTTTACCAGTAGCGTGTTTGGAGACTGTGTTCATCAACCTTTTAAAGTAGCGTGTTTGGAGACTATGTTCATCATCCTTTACCAGTAGCGTGTTTGGAGACTGTGTTCATCAACCTTTACCAGTAGCGTGTTTGGAGATTGTGCTTCATCAACCTTTACCAGTAGCGTGTTTGGAGATGTGTTCATCAACCTTTACCAGTAGCGTGTTTGGAGACTATGTTCATCAACCTTTACCAGTAGCGTGTTTGGAGATATTGTGTTCATCAACCTTTACCAGTAGCGTGTTTGGAGATATTAATCAACAGCACCATTGGAGATTGTTCATCAACCTTTACCAGTAGCGTGTTTGGAGATATGTTATCATCAACCTTTACCAGTAGCGTGTTTGGAGATTGTGTTCATCAACCTTTACCAGTAGCGTGTTTGGAGACTATGTTCATCAACCTTTACCAGTAGCGTGTTTGGAGATTGTGTTCATCAACCTTTACCAGTAGCGTGTTTGGAGATTGTGTTCATCAACCTTTACCAGTAGCGTGTTTGGAGACTGTGTTCATCATCCTTTACCAGTAGCGTGTTTGGAGATTGTGTTCATCAACCTTTACCAGTAGCGTGTTTGGAGACTATGTTCATCAACCTTTACCAGTAGCGTGTTTGGAGACTGTGTTCATCAACCTTTACCAGTAGCGTGTTTGGAGACTATGTTCATCATCCTTTACCAGTAGCGTGTTTGGAGACTGTGTTCATCAACCTTTACCAGTAGCGTGTTTGGAGACTATGTTCATCAACCTTTACCAGTAGCGTGTTTGGAGATTGTGTTCATCAACCTTTACCAGTAGCGTGTTTGGAGATTGTGTTCATCAACCTTTACCAGTAGCGTGTTTGGAGATTGTGTTCATCAACCTTTACCAGTAGCGTGTTTGGAGATTGTGTTCATCAACCTTTACCAGTAGCGTGTTTGGAGATTGTGTTCATCAACCTTTACCAGTAGCGTGTTTGGAGATTGTGTTCATCAACCTTTACCAGTAGCGTGTTTGGAGATTGTGCTCATCAACCTTTACCAGTAGCGTGTTTGGAGATTGTGTTCATCAACCTTTACCAGTAGCGTGTTTGGAGATTGTGTTCATCAACCTTTACCAGTAGCGTGTTTGGAGATTGTGTTCATCAACCTTTACCAGTAGCGTGTTTGGATATTATGTTCATCCACCTTTACCAGTAGCGTGTTTGGAGACTGTGTTCATCAACCTTTACCAGTAGCGTGTTTGGAGATTGTGCTCATCAACCACCAGTAGCAATCAACCTTTACCAGTAGCGTGTTTGGAGACTATGTTCATCAACCTTTACCAGTAGCGTGTTTGGAGACTGTGTTCATCAACCTTTACCAGTAGCGTGTTTGGATATTGTGCTCATCCACCTTTACCAGTAGCGTGTTTGGAGATTGTGTTCATCAACCTTTACCAGTAGCGTGTTTGGAGATTTTGCTCATCAACCTTTACCAGTAGCGTGTTTGGAGATTTTGTTCATCAACCTTTACCAGTAGCGTGTTTGGAGATTGTGTCATCAACCTTTACCAGTAGCGTGTTTGGAGATGTGTTCATCATCCTTTACCAGTAGCGTGTTTGGAGACTGTGTTCATCAACCTTTACCAGTAGCGTGTTTGGAGACTATGTTCATCAACCTTTACCAGTAGCGTGTTTGGAGATTGTGTTCATCAACCTTTACCAGTAGCGTGTTTGGAGATTGTGTTCATCAACCTTTACCAGTAGCGTGTTTGGAGATTGTGTTCATCAACCTTTACCAGTAGCGTGTTTGGAGATTGTGTTCATCAACCTTTACCAGTAGCGTGTTTGGAGATTGTGTTCATCAACCTTTACCAGTAGCGTGTTTGGAGATTGTGTTCATCAACCTTTACCAGTAGCGTGTTTGGAGACTGTGTTCATCAACCTTTACCAGTAGCGTGTTTGGAGATTGTGTTCATCATCCTTTACCAGTAGCGTGTTTGGAGATTGTTCATCAACCTTTACCAGTAGCGTGTTTGGAGATTGTGTTCATCAACCTTTACCAGTAGTGTGTTTCGAGATATTGTTCATCAACCTTTACCAGTAGCGTGTTTTTGGAGATTGTGTTCATCAACCTTTACCAGTAGCGTGTTTGGAGATTAAGACTGTGTTCATCAACCTTTACCAGTAGCGTGTTTGGAGATTGTGTTCATCATCCTTTACCAGTAGCGTGTTTGGAGACTGTGTTCATCAACCTTTACCAGTAGCGTGTTTGGAGATTGTGTTCATCAACCTTTACCAGTAGCGTGTTTGGAGACTGTGTTCATCAACCTTTACCAGTAGCGTGTTTGGAGACTATGTTCATCAACCTTTACCAGTAGCGTGTTTACCAGTAGCGTGTTTGGAGATTGTGTTCATCAACCTTTACCAGTAGCGTGTTTGGAGATTGTGTTCATCAACCTTTACCAGTAGCGTGTTTGGAGACTATGTTCATCAACCTTTACCAGTAGCGTGTTTGGAGACTATGTTCATCAACCTTTACCAGTAGCGTGTTTGGAGATTATGTTCATCAACCTTTACCAGTAGCGTGTTTGGAGATTGTGTGATTTTCATCATCCTTTACCAGTAGCGTGTTTGGAGATTGTGCTCATCAACCTTTACCAGTAGCGTGTTTGGAGTAGCGTGTTTGGAGATTGTGCTCATCAACCTTTACCAGTAGCGTGTTTACCAGTAGCGTGTTTGGAGACTATGTTCTCATCAACCTTTACCAGTAGCGTGTTTGGAGAGCGTGTTTGGAGATTGTTCATCAACCTTTACCAGTAGCGTGTTTGGAGAGCGTGTTTTGTGTTCATCAACCTTTACCAGTAGCGTGTTTGGAGATTGTGTTCATCAACCTTTACCAGTAGCGTGTTTGGAGACTATGTTCATCAACCTTTACCAGTAGCGTGTTTGGAGACTATGTTCATCAACCTTTACCAGTAGCGTGTTTGGAGACTGTGCTCATCAACCTTTACCAGTAGCGTGTTTGGAGACTGTGTTCATCAACCTTTACCAGTAGCGTGTTTGGAGACTGTGTTCATCAACCTTTACCAGTAGCGTGTTTGGAGATTGTGTTCATCAACCTTTACCAGTAGCGTGTTTGGAGACTATGTTCATCAACCTTTACCAGTAGCGTGTTTGGAGACTGTGTTCATCAACCTTTACCAGTAGCGTGTTTGGAGACTATGTTCATCAACCTTTACCAGTAGCGTGTTTGGAGACTGTTCATCAACCGTTGTTTGGAGACTATCAACCTTTACCAGTAGCGTGTTTGGAGACTATGTTCATCAACCTTTACCAGTAGCGTGTTTGGAGACTATGTTCATCAACCTTTACCAGTAGCGTGTTTGGAGGATTGTTCATCATCCTTTACCAGTAGCGTGTTTGCTTATGTTCATCAACCTTTACCAGTAGCGTGTTTGAGACTATGTTCATCAACCTTTACCAGTAGCGTGTTTGATTGTGTTCATCAACCTTTACCAGTAGCGTGTTTGGAGATTGTGTTCATCAACCTTTACCAGTAGCGTGTTTGGAGATTATGTTCATCAACCTTTACCAGTAGCGTGTTTGGGATGTGTTCATCAACCTTTACCAGTAGCGTGTTTGGAGATTGTACTCATACCAGTAGCGTGTTTGGAGATTTGTTCATCAACCTTTACCAGTAGCGTGTTTGGAGATTGTGTTCATCAACCTTTACCAGTAGCGTGTTTGGAGACTATGTTCATCAACCTTTACCAGTAGCGTGTTTGGAGACTGTGTTCATCAACCTTTACCAGTAGCGTGTTTGGAGACTATGTTCATCAACCTTTACCAGTAGCGTGTTTGGAGATTGTGCTCATCAACCTTTACCAGTAGCGTGTTTGGAGACTATTATCATCAACCTTTACCAGTAGCGTGTTTGGAGACTTTGTTCATCAACCTTTACCAGTAGTGTGTTTGGATGATGTGCTCATCAACCTTTACCAGTAGCGTGTTTGGAGATTGTGTTCATCAACCTTTACCAGTAGTGTGTTGGAGATTCTGTGCTTTTCAACCTTTACCAGTAGCGTGTTTGGAGATTGTGTTTCATCAACCTTTACCAGTAGCGTGTTTGGAGATTGTGTTCATCAACCTTTACCAGTAGCGTGTTTGGAGACTTTGTTCATCAACCTTTACCAGTAGCGTGTTTGGAGACTATGTTCATCAACCTTTACCAGTAGCGTGTTTGGAGACTGTGTTCATCAACCTTTACCAGTAGCGTGTTTGGAGATGTTCATCATCCTTTACCAGTAGCGTGTTTGATTGATTGTTTCATCAACCTTTATAGTAGCGTGTTTGGAGATGTGTTCATCAACCTTTACCAGTAGCGTGTTTGGAGATTGTGTTCATCAACCTTTACCAGTAGGCGTGTTTGGAGATTGTGTTCATCAACCTTTACCTGTTTGTAGCAATGTTTGGGAATTCCATGCTCATCAACCTTACCAGTAGCGTTTTGGAGACTATGTTCATCAACCTTTACCAGTAGCGTGTTTGGAGACTAGTGTTCATCAACCTTTACCAGTAGCGTGTTTGGAGACTATGTTCATCAACCTTTACCAGTAGTGTGTTTGGAGACTGTGTTCATCAACCTTTACCAGTAGCGTGTTTATCGACTATGTTCATCAACCTTTACCAGTAGCGTGTTGTTTGGAGATTGTGTTCATCAACCTTTACCAGTAGCGTGTTTCATCATCATCCTTTACCAGTAGCGTGTTTGGAGATTGTGTTCATCAACCTTTACCAGTAGCGTGTTTGGAGACTATGTTCATCAACCTTTACCAGTAGCGTGTTTGGAGACTATGTTCATCAACCTTTACCAGTAGCGTGTTTGGAGACTGTGTTCATCAACCTTTACCAGTAGCGTGTTTGGAGACTATGTTCATCAACCTTTACCAGTAGCGTGTTTGGAGAAAATGTTCATCAACCTTTACCAGTAGCGTGTTTGGAGATTATGTTCATCATCCTTTACCAGTAGCGTGTTTGGAGATTGTGCTCATCAACCTTTACCAGTAGCGTGTTTGGAGACTGTGCTCATCAACCTTTACCAGTAGCGTGTTTGTGTTCATCAACCTTTACCGTAGCGTGTTTGAGATTGTGTTCATCCACCTTTACCAGTAGCGTGTTTGGAGATTGTGTTCATCAACCTTTACCAGTAGCGTGTTTGGAGATTGTGCTCATCAACCTTTACCAGTAGCGTGTTTGGAGATTTTGTTCATCAACCTTTACCAGTAGCGTGTTTGGAGACTATGTTCATCAACCTTTACCAGTAGCGTGTTTGGAGACTATGTTCATCAACCTTTACCAGTAGTGTGTTTGGATATTGTGCTCATCCACCTTTACCAGTAGCGTGTTTGGAGATTGTGTTCATCAACCTTTACCAGTAGCGTGTTTGGAGATTGTGTTCATCAACCTTTACCAGTAGCGTGTTTGGAGATTTTCATCATCAACCTTTACCAGTAGCGTGTTTGGAGATTGTGTTCATCAACCTTTACCAGTAGCGTGTTTGGAGACTATGTTCATCAACCTTTACCAGTAGCGTGTTTGGAGACGTGTGTTCATCAACCTTTACCAGTAGCGTGTTTGGAGACTATGTTCATCAACCTTTACCAGTAGCGTGTTTGGAGAATTGTGTTCATCAACCTTTACCAGTAGCGTGTTTGGAGACTATGTTCATCAACCTTTACCAGTAGCGTGTTTGGAGAACTAATTCATCATCTTGCCTTTACCAGTAGCGTGTTTGGAGATTGTGTTCATCCACCTTTACCAGTAGCGTGTTTGGAGATTGTGTTCATCAACCTTTACCAGTAGCGTGTTTGGAGATTGTGTTCATCGCACCTTTACCAGTAGCGTGTTTGGAGATTGTGTATCATCAACCTTTACCATTAGCGTGTTTGGAGATTGTGTTCATCAACCTTTACCAGTAGCGTGTTTGGAGACTATGTTCATCAACCTTTACCAGTAGCGTGTTTGGAGACGTGTTCATCAACCTTTACCAGTAGCGTGTTTGGAGACTATGTTCATCAACCTTTACCAGTAGTTTGGAATATGTTCATCATCCACTTTACCAGTAGCGTGTTTGGAGACTGTGTTCATCAACCTTTACCAGTAGCGTGTTTGGAGATTATGTTCATCAACCTTTACCAGTAGCGTGTTTGGAGACTATGTATTCATCCATCACCTTTACCAGTAGCGTGTTTGGAGATTGTGTTCATCAACCTACCATACCAGTAGCGTGTTTGAAGATTGTGCTCATCAACCTTTACCAGTAGCGTGTTTGGAGACTATGTTCATCATCCCTTTACCAGTAGCGTGTTTTGGAGACTGTGTTCATCAACCTTTACCAGTAGCGTGTTTGGAGACTATGCTTCATCAACCTCTTACCAGTAGCGTGTTTGGAGACTTTTTGTCTCATCATCCTTTACCAGTAGCGTGTTTGGAGATTGTGTTCATCAACCTTTACCAGTAGCGTGTTTGGAGACTATGTGCTCATCAACCTTTACCAGTAGCGTGTTTGGAGATGTGCTCATCAACCTTTAGTAGTGTTGGAACTATGTTCATCAACCTTTACCAGTAGCGTGTTTGGAGATGTTCATCAACCTTTACCAGTAGCGTGTTTGGAGATTGTGCTCATCAACCTTTACCAGTAGCGTGTTTGGAGATTGTCTTCATCAACAACTTTACCAGTAGCGTGTTTGGAGACTATGTTCATCAACCTTTACCAGTAGCGTGTTTGGAGATATGTTCATCAACCTTACCAGTAGCGTGTTTGGAGACTGTGTTCATCAACCTTTACCAGTAGCGTGTTTGGAGACTATGTTCATCAACCTTTACCATTAGCGTGTTTGGGTGTGCTCATCAACCTTTACCAGTAGCGTGTTTGGAGATTTTGTTCATCAACCTTTACCAGTAGCGTGTTTGGAGTTATGTTCATCAACCTTTACCAGTACGTGTTTGGGAGATTGTGCTCATCAACCTTTACCAGTAGCGTGTTTGAGAGACTATGTTCATCATCCTTTACCAGTAGCGTGTTTAGGGACTATTTTCATCAACCCCTTTACCAGTAGCGTGTTTGGAGATTGTGTTCATCAACCTTTACCAGTAGCGTGTTTGGAGATTGTGTTCATCAACCTTTACCAGTAGCGTGTTTGGAGATTGTGCTCATCAACCTTTACCAGTAGCGTGTTTGGAGACTGTGTTCATCAACCTTTACCAGTAGCGTGTTTGGAGACTATGTTCATCAACCTTTACCAGTAGCGTGTTTGGAGACAATAACTCATCAATCCTTTACCAGTAGCGTGTTTGGAGATTGTGCTCATCAACCTTTACCAGTAGCGTGTTTGGAGATTGTGTTCATTGGTACCAGTATGTTTGGGAGATTGATCTCATCAACCTTTACCAGTAGCGTGTTTGGAGATTGTGTTCATCAACCTTTACCAGTAGCGTGTTTGGAGACTGTGTTCATCAACCTTTACCAGTAGCGTGTTTGGAGACTGTGTTCATCAACCTTTACCAGTAGCGTGTTTGGAGACTATGTTCATCATCCATCAACCTTTACCAGTAGCGTGTTTGGAGACTGTGTTCATCAACCTTTACCAGTAGCGTGTGTTTGGAGACTGTGTTCACATCAACCTTTACCAGTAGCGTGTTTGAAGATTGTGCTCATCAACCTTTACCAGTAGTGTGTTTTGGAGATTGTGCTCATCCACCTTTACCAGTAGCGTGTTTGGAGATTGTGTTTCATCAACCTTTACCAGTAGCGTGTTTGGAGACTGTGTTCATCAACAACTTACCAGTAGCGTGTTTGGAGACTATGTTCATCAACCTTTACCAGTAGGCGTGTTTGGAGATTGTGTTCATCAACCTTACCAGTAGCGTGTTTGGAGATTGTGTTCATCAACCTTTACCAGTAGCGTGTTTGGAGATTGTGTTCATCAACCTTTACCAGTAGCGTGTTTGGAGACTGTGTTCATCATCCTTTACCAGTAGCGTGTTTGGAGACTGTGTTCATCAACCTTTACCAGTGGCGTGTTTGGAGATTATGTTCATCATCCTTTACCAGTAGCGTGTTTGGAGACTATGTTCATCAACCTTTACCAGTAGCGTGTTTGGAGTGTTGCTCATCAACCTTTACCAGTAGCGTGTTTGGAATTATGTTCTCATCATCCTTTACCAGTAGCGTGTTTGGAGACTGTGTTCATCAAATCCTTGACCAGTAGCGTGTTTGAAGACTGCGTTTATTAAATCTTAAGGTACATTTGGAGACTGTGTTCTTTTACTTTTATTTCAAAGCGTGGTTATATGTGTCCGAAATGCAAAACTAAATAAAGTAGCTTCGATATTAGAAACCTTTTTCTGACAAGCGTGTTCGGATAACAAAACCGTAATATTTATCTCATCATCAGGATATACCAAGAAAGACCTGTTTGTTTTAAACACAAAACAATCTGTTATAAATGTTTTCGGTGAACAACCACCAGTAGCGAAAAAGAAACACAAGACTCATTCTATTGAACACTCGTCACCCAATCAGACCACAACTGTGAGGAGGTCTAGCCTAATAAGGCTACCGTGTCATTAAACTTATTTAGTTAACCATTTAATTTAGCTGATAGTTTTTTAATCCTGTCAATATTTTTATTATATTTAACTTCAAAGCTTCCTTAGCCAATCACCTAGGTTCTTACAAATATAGATTATTAAGATAAGATCATAGATTAAGAACGCTGCAAGAGACATCTACTGGGTGTTTCACTGTGTTATCACTTACAATGTTTAAACATCGAAGATACTATTTTAGGGTTACCTTCACGACTTGGGCTGTGGATATACGAGTCAGTTTCAACTGGTGGGCCTCTGTTTGACTCATCAACATTAACAGTACATGTTGAGTACTTTAAAGCCCTTAATTTCTGTTAGAAAACAAAATAATTATTATAGCCGAACTTTACCACGTGTTTGGGCCATATATATTTTCCAGTGGTTTCAAAAGATAAAATTAATTGAAGCGTGACCAGAAGAAGTTTTGTACTTACGTGATAACGAATGTCATAAAACTTTCAAATAAATCCCACTCATCACGAGCACTTCACGTGCTTTATAAGTTAAACCTTGCATGCTACTAAAGGACCGCACCCGTTTGTTTGTTTGGATTTCGCCTAAAAGCTACTCAGGGGCTATCTGTTAGCCGTTCCTATTTGGTGTATAACTGAGGAGGCAGCTAGTCATCACCACCGCCAACTCTTGGGCTACTCAACAAACAAGGTGGGATTGACCATTACATTACAATGCCCACGACTGGACAGGCATGTTTGGATATGAAGGTGAACCACACCCTCGGATTACGACTCAGAAAGCCTTAACTTACTTGGCTATGTCAGGAGACCAATTCGAATAATAAAATAATAATGTTTCTAGATGTATTTCAGCAATCAACGTGATTGGCAAAACATAATTTATGTACTTTCAGGAACTAAAAACAACTGACATGGTGTTATTGACTAGTTTTAAAAAATATTCCATTTGATCATAAAAAATTAAAATCATTTGTTTTTCTTATTTTTTTTGCTACAGGCCGGAATAATAATAAAAGTCACTCGTGCGGTATTTATATCTTTACGAGAAAGTAGCTGTCTAATCTCGTCTGCTGGCCTCAAGCATTTCAGTCTCGCACGCGTCTCCCATTGGTCAGATACGTCTATGTATGACGTCATAAGATACAGCAGTAGCATCGCCTAGTGGGCTCAGGTTGACAACAAGTAACGAGCAATTGAGAGACGAATGAAAACATTTTTTCTCGCTCCCTGGTTTTCCCATGCTGAGCTGAACATCTGACAATATGATAAATTCTGCTACTTTTTATTTTCAAGAATATTTAAAGACGGTATCGACATGGTTAAATGGTCTTAGTTACTATTTTAAAGAAAAAAAAGTTTAGTTATGCCTCGAAGATGTTATTTTATAAAAGCATCGAAAGATCATGTTTAAAAGAGACACTGTGGACATAAATTTGGTATCGGTGTTAATTAGGAAAATAACCTTGGGTGAAATTCTGTGGGACAGTTTGTTTTTTTTTCTATCATACCACAGTTTGTAATATAATGAAAACCTTTGGTCTTGGACAGTGATCCCACCTTTGGACCAGAGCGTATAGATGAAATATAAGTGGAATGTTACAATGGCACAGATGAGTTGGGTAAGTTTAATGTTAGATGGAATATAAATTAATTATTATATTGCAGTAAGTTTAATGTTACAGCGAGTTTATATTGCTTCAACCTTGTATGAGATGAGAAATTATATTAAATGTTACAGTGACTTTATATTGGATGTTACATCAGTGAAAGTGAAATAATGTTGTAAGTTTGTTAAATGTTATATTGGGTGTAAAAATGATATTGTTTGTTTGTTTTGTTTGGAATTTCGCGCAAAGCTACACAAACTATCTGCACAACCGTCCCTAACTTAACAAGCATGTAGGAAGGCAGCTAGTTATCACCACCCACCGCCAGCTCTTGGACTACTATTTTAACAGAATAGTTAAAACGATGACATCAAAACTGAAAGGGCGAGGGATGTTTGGTGTGACGGAGATTCGAACCCTGACCCTCAAATTACGAGTCCATTGCCTTAACCAGCTGGTCATGCTGGGCCAATATTGTGTTTGTGTAATATTTGTAGCACGAAGCTGAACAAAATTTTTTGTTTCCACATAAGTCTTCCTAAAATAGCGCGTTAAATCGTTTATTTATCCTGGAAATATTTAAAATTAATCTCTCTTAAAACATAATATTAACTTTAAAATGTTTCTTCATATTTAAAATAACAACTAAAAAATAGTTCCGTAAAACGAAAATCAAACTATTGTGGCCTATTAGTTGGGCATAAATAAGTTGGCGTATACTGTTGCTTAGCATCCTTCCTTCTAGTCTACGAATTCAAAATTAAGTACAGATATACGAGAGGTAATCTTTGTCATAATTATTCGCGATTTTTACTTATGTTAACGTCACACAATGAAACGTTTGGGTGGAGAGTCATTTTCATTTGTCCCGCTGGTAGGTAGTAAAACAATGGGTTAAAATGCAAAATTCTGGGGCTCAATTCCACACACTGAACAGAGGCAAGTGACCCATTGTCTAGCTATACACAAAGAGAGCAAGCAGTCACTTCGCATACTACAGGGTGTTCAGAAAGTCACTTATATATTTATTAACAGACAGATTTCAGTATAGAATACAGGAGGTAAATATGAATGACAATTATAAACAATGTTGAAAGTGACTCCCGTTGGCATCAATGCGGGCCTGGATCCTTCTTATTTTGTTTCTAAACACCACTATAAGTTGCTGGCTTGAAATAGACTGAATAAAATATGATTACAAACTACACAGTGACTTTACCAACACCCTGTATCTTAACGTGGCACTTTGCTTGCTCTAGGTCTTTTTTATAAACAATTTACACATAACATCTCAGACAACTGTGTTATTTCTGAAAGTAGTTTACGATATTAAATTATTGCATTTAAAGACGTTGTACGCAAGTGAATTAAAACCCACTCTGCTCTGTTCGATATGCAGGGCCTGGCATGGCCTAGCGCGTTAAGAGTGCGCTTCGTTATCTGAGGGTCGTGGGTTCGCGCCCGCCCAGCCAAACATGCTCGCCCTCCCCCGTGGGGGCGTTATAATGTGACGGTCAATCCATTGGTAAGAGGAGGTGGGTGGTGATGACTAGCTGCCTTAACATTACTGGGTCTTGCACAGCACCTAAATTAGGGACAAATTGAAAACAAACAAACAAACAAAAGTGATATGCAAACATGCAGCTTGTAGAAACGGTTGGTTTTGGTTTGAATTTCGCAAAAAACTTTACAGCCGTCCCCTAATTAGTGGTGGCCACCGCCCTGGGCTACTCTGGACATAAACGAATGGAAGACGTAACATGTAACCCCCTGCCTGAAATCTTTCAATTCGACAGGGATTCGAACCCGCGACCCTGAAGTTACGAGTCAATCTTAACCTGTCCATGCTAGGCCATGAGATGAGCAAATACAATCTACTTAATTAAACTATATTAACAAATAAAATATATTAATGATATACTGTGTGTGTGTGTATGTGTTT